>NC_056727.1:1062758328-1062780966 GCF_019279795.1 Protopterus annectens
CTGAACTGGTGTTCCCAAGTAGTTAGGCCTATCCACCTTCCAAACGGTATGCCCTACATTGTCACCACTCCTCTATCCCCCACCCCATTCACACACATATATTCTTACTTAGTCCTGCTGACCATCATTCTTCCCTCCTCTACAACATAACCCACCTCCCCATGGTCTCCTCAACCTTTCCCCTAATCTCATTACAGACCACAATGTCACAGTCAACAGGGGCCCCTGCCTGATCATGTCTGTTAACCTTTCCCTCACCACTGCATATGTGAAAGGACACACAGCAGACCCCTGATGTACTCCCTCCTCCACCTTAAATCCACCTGCCATGTCAAAATCAGAAATCACTGCTGTCACACTAGCCTCTTACATATCCTGTGGTGTCTGACAGACTCCTATGACACCCCTGACCTCCACATGCAATACCACAACTACTCTCCAGGCAGCATGTCATATGCTCTCTGTAGGTGTACATAGACACAATGCAGCTGCATCCCAGCCTCAGTGAAGAGATCCATCAACACTTGTGGATCAACATTTGCATCTGTAATGCTCTTTCCTGGCATGAAACCATTCCGCAAATCATCAAACATCTCCATGTTCTCAACATAGCTGCCACCACCCTTTACCATTACCTCATCCTGTGACCAATCAATGATACCCCTCACTTGTTACTACAGCTGTGCAGACCACCCTTGTTCAGATAAACAGTATCCATACATATTTGCCAACATCTTGCACATCCTCTCACTTTCCAACATTACAGTAAATTATCCATTTAAAATACCACTGCCAGGTCTCAGAAACACCTCCAGGCATCCACAGGTATGTCACCTGGAACAACAGCCTTTCCACTGTTAACCCCCCTCATAGTTATCTTTACATTCTCCTTGATAATCTGTTGCACCTCCTGATTAACCATACCCACCTCAGCCAACCTATCCTCCCTCCCTCATTTTCCTCATGGAACAGGCCATCAAAGTGATGTGTCCATATTTTCTAAACACACTCCTAGCTTGCATGTTTCACCCATATTCCTTTATCACCCTTTTGTGCTGCACATCCTCCATAGTTATGTGCCTCTGTCTAGCCAAAAGCTACAGGCACTATACACCATCTGTGCTGTCCAACATTATATATAGCCCCAGACTCCACATCTGTATGTCAGACACCACATACATAGCTATGTGCAACACTCTCTCTGCCATGCACTCTATCTCTTTATACTGATGTCTACTCTCTACATCTCTCTGTCAATCCCCACTTCTCCTTTGCCAACACCTTTCTCTGCATACTACCCTGTACTTCTTCATTCCACCACCACATGTGTAGGAGCAGTCACCATCTGGGCAGCATGTCAACCTGTGTTTGATTGAGCATAGTAGGTCACAGGTGCATTAATGTAATGCTGAGTATGAGTACAAATAGGACACATCCACTGAGGGCAATTGGAAGGCCATCCCCACATGTGTCTGTGGTATCACAGGCAACTATCTAACCCACCCTGTAATAGAGGTCAGCCACAGCACATACACGCACACCATAGCTGAAGCCAACCAACTTCAGACATGTTTAGGACAAACATCACCCCCCTGGCTCAACAACAGTATAAAAGAATATGCACACCACAAGCAGCCCTACCATCACCATTAATTAGCTGCAGACTGCCTACTTACACATAATGCTATGCATTTCCATACAATTCTGCTAGGTACTGGAGTATTATCTGATGTAATGTTTTGTCTGCTGATACTCATTACTAGTGAGCTATCTCTGTAAATAACCATGGACAATGTCTGATGCACTGTGATGTGTTTTTCCCTGTTTATGTCTTTCAGGTGTGATGCAGAGGCTTCCAGACTATGATGTCCAGGAGACAGCAGCCATAACTGAGGCCATCCTGGAACACTACCACATCTTCTTCAGTCAGGATTGCCAACACCAGTGGGAGAGGACAGCACTTTGAGAAGACTTCACACAGAGAGTGAACATCTTGGGGGAACTGTGGCTGCACGAACGAATAGGTCAGGCACAGAGCAACTGACCAGATTTGGAGTGCACGGCAATGGGCTGCTGCGGTGGCAAGGGACCATTACACTACTGGTAGGGGTCAGCCAGAGATACCCCACTTACAGCAATGGAGGAACTCCTTGCCAACACGTATATATGTATGGCGATGCATATATATGGACAAATCTATACATAATATATATATATATATATATATATATATATATATATAGAGAGAGAGAGAGAGAGAGAGAGAGAGAGATACATCCACATGTATATCCATAAATATGCATAGATACATATATTTATATATATATATATATATATATATATATATATATATATATATATATATATATATGTATATATATATATATATATATATATATATATCTATATATATATATATATATATATATATATAGAAAGGTGAATACATACATATACAAACATATATATATATATATATATATATATATATATATATATATATATATATATATAAAGTCAAAAAGTAGTGCTTGGACACGCTGTTAAATGTTCCAGTAAGGTTTATTCCAAAATTTAAAAAGATCCACGCTGCACCTAGTAGCAAAGATGCCAGACCATAAACGCTCTTACATACAAAACAATTCCTGCGTTTTCGTCACTGAAGACTTCATCAGACAAAGATATGAATTTAATACACACATTTAAATACTAAAACAATTGATTAGTAAACAATTCCATTGGTCAATGAATCAATTATTCTCAGTCAAACACACCAATCCCTACCTAAAAATCATTAATATTAATTCTTTTCATGTTAAGGTGCTTAGTGCCATGAATTAAAAATATGTAGATATGTACTACTATTAAAAACTAGCTTCTATCCATATTTGTAATAAATAAATAAATATGTATTATAAATAAATAAATAAATATAATGAATGTTAAAAATCTTTGTTACTTTATATTCATCACTTGTGTTTCTAATGAATGGAACTTGGATGTTTCATCCTGTGTAAATGCCATCTAGTGTCCATACTCTGAACTACTTTATATTTTGTTAGCTCTTAATTTAAGTAGGGGTGTTATGGTCAGGTATTCATTTAATCCTGGACTGGTGTTAGAGTCCAAATGCACCTGCCACCATAGTTCCTGGTTCTCCAAAATTTCCTCCCAAAGGCCTCCCCTTTTGTCAGGTTTGACCTGATCCAATACAAAAAATTCATATTTGGCCTCGGGACATACATTACTATGTTTGTAAAGTGCATTAGTGTTTTTAGCCTTTGAGATGTCATAATTGTGTTCATAAATTCTACGTTTCAGACATCTCTCCGTCTTTCCAACGTAGAATGACTGACATATCTGACATATTGCTATGTACACAACTCCCCTACTATCACAATTATAGTAAGTCCTACTATTAACCCTTCTCCTTCGACTGTCTATATATATTTCTGCCTTGTTAGTAATGTACGGGCACTGTGGGCATCTTCCACATTTATAAGTCCCACATCTTCTTGTACTATTATCCCTTATTTTATTATTTCCCCTTTCCAAAATTTTACCTATGTTTGGTGGATTTTTGAATACTATCCCAGGTTCCATTCTAGGTATCTCCTCTATGTCTGTTAAAATGCTAAATTTTTTCCATTCTTTTTTAAAAAAGTCATATAATCTTGTATTCGAACTATTGTAATCCAAAACTAGACTTCTCCTGTAGCCTTTTTGATCATTTTTCTTTTTGTCTATTTCTCTGTGACACACTGATCCAGTTTTATTTTGATTCCCCTTACCTATTAAGGGTTCAAATCTACCCGGTCTTCCCTTTTCTACCTCATCTCTAAGTTTATTAATAAACTCCTCTGGGTAACCTCGTTCTTTAAACATTTTATGTAATAAGTTACATTCCACCTGAAAATCGGAATCATTAGATGTCATTCGAGAACCCCTAACAAATTGTCCTTTGACAATGTTCTTCTTGCTATGTATGGGGTGAGCACTATTATAATGTAGGTATGAATTGACGTAGGTCTCCTTCCTATATACCTTACTCTCGAATTTTCCATTTCTTTTGTATATTTCTACGTCAAGGTATTTTAAAGATTCTGTGCTGATAGTGTAGGTGAACTTCAAAAACTTTGTAGTGTGATTAATATACTCAAAAAATTCCATAAAACTTTCATCACTCCCAATCCAAAATATGACAATATCGTCCAGGAACCTATGGTATAAAATCCATTGTTCCTTGAACTTACAATTGATGATGAACTGTTCTTCCCATTTGGAAAGTACGATATTGGCATATGTGGGGGCACAAGCGGCCCCCATGGACACCCCTGTTTTTTGTTGATAATATTCACAGTTGAACATAATAAAATTGTATTTTAATACCGTGTCCATTAATATCACACTCGCTGCCTTGTCATTGAGACTCAAACTCACATCTTCAAACACAGATTCTTCAAATAATTTCATACCTTCAACATGTGGTATACTTCCAAACAAGTCGATGACATCTATTGTAATGAACCTAATATCATCCCTAAACTTGTCTTGATTTAATTCCCCCAAAAAATTCCAAGAATCTTTAAGAATTTGTTTATTATTGACCCAAATATGTTTGGTCTTGTAGTCAACAAACTTTGCTAGGGGGACAGTTTTAGAACCCTCAGCCGAAACAATGGGTCTGAGGGGTGGGTCTACCATATCCTTATGGATTTTCGGTATTCCGAATATGGTGGCTACCCTAGGTTTCTTAACTTCCAAATACTTAAAAGTTTTATCATCTATTATTTTTTCTATCATTAAGTCCTCTAGAATAGAGTCAACCCTATGGTATGCTACATTAATTTCATTTAATGATACCCCAGTATATTTCGTTTCATCCCTTAGGATGGTATTCATCTTTCCTTCGTACAAAATTTTGTCCATAAAGACTATCCCCCCGCCCTTATCAGGTTTCATAACCCTCAATGATGTATTCCTACTTAATTCTTTTAAGATTTCATTTTCTTCTTTACTCAAGTTGTATTGTACCCAACTATTATTATGTTTTGTCCTTACTAAATCAATCATAATGTTTTCAAAGTTTTTTATTTGAGGGATTAATGGTGGGTTATAGATGGACTTTCTTCTCAATGAATTTTCACCCCCTCCCTCCCTATTAAAACCCATCCTGGAAGCCATTACTTCCAAATTGATCTTTCTTATAAATAATTTGACATCTAGAATTGTACGAGTAAAGTCCCCTCTACTCCTGGGTATATATTTTAGTCCTTTGCTTAATAATGAAAAATGGTTTGGATTTAACTCAAGTGAACTAAAATTATAAATGGTAAAATTATCATAGGTGTGTTTGACAGTATTGCTTAATATGTTATCAAGTACAATTGAATTGGTCTTTGGGTTCGGGGTATCTAATAAAATCTCCCCTGCCACCCTTTCCCCCCCAATTCTGAAAATTTTCTCCGTAATGGTAATTACCATCTTGTGTACCTTTTCTATTCTGTATGGGGGGAAAATCATTGTCATAACATACTATATTCCTTCCATATTCCTCTCTTGACTCTTGCCTATTCATATAATGTACTTTCTTTGAATTGTTGTTCCTAATCACTTTACGTGTATTATAGTGTGTTTGAAAGTTAGGTTTAGGATAACTTGTTTGGTTTTCGTATTCCATAACATCCCTTTTCAATTTTCCCAACTTTCTCTGTATCACTTCCTCACATTTCATATCTATATGTTTTCTCATAGAAAAATATCTGTCGTTTTCCTCTTTAATACTAAACATTAAGTCAGTAGTAATACATGTGTCCAGTACAGTAATGGATTCCCCCAATTCCCTCTGTTTACTATTATTCTCCTCAATAATTAACTTAATAACCTCTAACCCACAGTTATTAAATACCTTAAGTAAACATTCATGGAAGTGGGATCCAATAAGCACATTATTTGGGAATTTAAAAACCCTTAAACCCTTAGGGACAATTTCCCTCTCTAAACATTCATGTAAATAAGCATTTTCGATACTTAATGTACGATATTTTAATAACATTTTATCCAATTTTAAAATTTTCATAGCATAACTTTCATTGTCTTCAGTACCAACATTGTTACTATTAACCTCATTACTAATTTTAAAATGAAAGTCACGTTTAAGCCATTCCGTAGTGGATTTTTTGATAGGAATGGCTTTAGAAAGAACAGTACCTTGCAAACTTGTCCCCAGGTTTGCATTTCTTTTTGGGATAGCGCCCTTATCCCTTCCGTTGGTGTTCCTTGCTTCGTCCTCATTCGATGTGTCCAGGAGTATCCCAGGGGTGTTATTGGGGTTGAAATTAGTCCCAATAAGAAGATCGCCGGCTCCATCTTTGTCGCCAATCAGCTCTCTCTTCCTTTTCCCCCTATGTCCATCTGGCTCCTCGGCTCCCTCGACACTATCAATAAAACGCTTACTTCCTCCAGCAAGGTTAGAACATAACGGAGTTAGCAGGTCAATGAGCTCCGTTAACTGACCTATGAGCCTTCTTGTTTGTCCCGCTTCCTCCTGTGCGACTGCACTCATCCTTCCGGTCCACGTAACAAGCGGTCCCTCCTCGAAAAACCACAAACTGTGAAAAACGAACACAGCACTAATAACCACTATAAAGTCAAAAAGTAGTGCTTGGACACGCTGTTAAATGTTCCAGTAAGGTTTATTCCAAAATTTAAAAAGATCCACGCTGCACCTAGTAGCAAAGATGCCAGACCATAAACGCTCTTACATACAAAACAATTCCTGCGTTTTCGTCACTGAAGACTTCATCAGACAAAGATATGAATTTAATACACACATTTAAATACTAAAACAATTGATTAGTAAACAATTCCATTGGTCAATGAATCAATTATTCTCAGTCAAACACACCAATCCCTACCTAAAAATCATTAATATTAATTCTTTTCATGTTAAGGTGCTTAGTGCCATGAATTAAAAATATGTAGATATGTACTACTATTAAAAACTAGCTTCTATCCATATTTGTAATAAATAAATAAATATGTATTATAAATAAATAAATAAATATATAATGAATGTTAAAAATCTTTGTTACTTTATATTCATCACTTGTGTTTCTAATGAATGGAACTTGGATGTTTCATCCTGTGTAAATGCCATCTAGTGTCCATACTCTGAACTACTTTATATTTTGTTAGCTCTTAATTTAAGTAGGGGTGTTATGGTCAGGTATTCATTTAATCCTGGACTGGTGTTAGAGTCCAAATGCACCTGCCACCATAGTTCCTGGTTCTCCAAAATTTCCTCCCAAAGGCCTCCCCTTTTGTCAGGTTTGACCTGATCCAATACAAAAAATTCATATTTGGCCTCGGGACATACATTACTATGTTTGTAAAGTGCATTAGTGTTTTTAGCCTTTGAGATGTCATAATTGTGTTCATAAATTCTACGTTTCAGACATCTCTCCGTCTTTCCAACGTGGAATGACTGACATATCTGACATATTGCTATGTACACAACTCCCCTACTATCACAATTATAGTAAGTCCTACTATTAACCCTTCTCCTTCGACTGTCTATATATATTTCTGCCTTGTTAGTAATGTACGGGCACTGTGGGCATCTTCCACATTTATAAGTCCCACATCTTCTTGTACTATTATCCCTTATTTTATTATTTCCCCTTTCCAAAATTTTACCTATGTTTGGTGGATTTTTGAATACTATCCCAGGTTCCATTCTAGGTATCTCCTCTATGTCTGTTAAAATTTTAATGATTTAAGGATTTAATGAATACCTGACCATAACACCCCTACTTAAATTAAGAGCTAACAAAATATAAAGTAGTTCAGAGTATGGACACTAGATGGCATTTACACAGGATGAAACATCCAAGTTCCATTCATTAGAAACACAAGTGATGAATATAAAGTAACAAAGATTTTTAACATTCATTATATTTATTTATTTATTTATAATACATATTTATTTATTTATTACAAATATGGATAGAAGCTAGTTTTTAATAGTAGTACATATCTACATGTTTTTAATTCATGGCACTAAGCACCTTAACATGAAAAGAATTAATATTAATGATTTTTAGGTAGGGATTGGTGTGTTTGACTGAGAATAATTGATTCATTGACCAATGGAATTGTTTACTAATCAATTGTTTTAGTATTTAAATGTGTGTATTAAATTCATATCTTTGTCTGATGAAGTCTTCAGTGACGAAAACGCAGGAATTGTTTTGTATGTAAGAGCGTTTATGGTCTGGCATCTTTGCTACTAGGTGCAGCGTGGATCTTTTTAAATTTTGGAATAAACCTTACTGGAACATTTAACAGCGTGTCCAAGCACTACTTTTTGACTTTATAGTGGTTATTAGTGCTGTGTTCGTTTTTCACAGTATATATATATATATATATATATACATATATATATATAAATATATATATATATATATATATATATATATATATATATATATATATATATACACATACACATAAATATACAGAAATATGTGACAGCTACAAACATATGCAATCTGAGGGTCATGCTGCTGCACACTAGGCATCTACATCTGAAAATGCACTCACTGGATGCATTCCTTAAAATGAGGAACTATGACATCTGTGCTGTAACAGAAACCTGGTTAAAGGCAGCAGAAAGCACCCCTGCACTACCAGCCTATTACCCATTCCATATCTCATGGCTGCAAAACTGTGACTGAAGCTCCAAAGGTGGTGGTGTTTCCATATTCATTAAGGAGGCACACACTTCCAGAGTGTTGACCAACTTAGGCATTACAGATCCTGCAGGCATAGCTAACATTGGATAGGACAGTGGTTCAGGTCGTAGCCTGCTATAGGTCCCCAAACATGTCCCAACACTCGCACTCCATGTCCCTAAACACCCTGGAGGCTGATATTGTCCAACCTAACACTAACATGCTAGTTGATCTCAACTACCCCACCATTAACTGGGAAAGCTACTCATGTACCAATGCACATGCCCATCACATCGACCTTTTCCTTCCTAACATGGGTGACTGTTACTCGACACCAATAGACAACTCCCCCTTGTTATATCTGAACACACATTAATCACCTTTGGAAATACATTTCCCTTCCATTCCCCTCTGCACAGGTAACCACCATGAAAAGCCTTTCCAATGCCGAATATGGCCTCATAACAACAGAGGTGGCTAACCTCATGGCAGTCATGCAAATGGAGACTAAGTGCATGACAGCTGAATCAAACAACAATGCACTATGAAAATGTACACATATGCATGGGTACTGCCATACCCACTACAACCAGGATCCTCACCTCCAATAAAAGGAAGCTAATCTGGTGGTCCACTGCCATACAGACACTGTATGACAGAAGGAGGAAACCAATATCGAATAACATGAAGTCCCAAGACTGGAAATCAACACTTACAGTCTCAATTGAAGGTTGAGATCCCTCATCAAATATTACAAAGTTAGCTGTGAGAACAGAATTGGAGCACATAATGAAGACAACCACAAGGTCTCATACAGTTATATTAAGAATCTCCATGGCAATAGCAAGATTTGTTTTGAGCTACTAGACAATGGAACTTCCCAGAGTGAGCCAAAAAATACTGCCAATATACTGGCTGGCATCCTGACTGCAAACATTACCCCTCACTCCCCCCCAAAGGACCAATCACAATAACAGTACACTGCCAGGCACCCAGTATTACTACAGCACAGGTTAAAACACCACTGTCCAAGGCTAAAAATACAGCTTCTATGGGACCTGAGAATATCCCTGGCTGTGTTCTACATGAACTACAGAGTGACCTGGCACCTTACCTGTGTGCCCTGTTCAAGCACAGCCTCACCTCAGGCTTTGTCCCTACTGAATTGTATACTGTTACAGTCACCCCTCTCCACAAATGAGGTGTAACTACACACCCTGGGAAATACTGCCCCAACTGCCTGACAAGTCTGTTATTTAAAGCTATGGAATGCATCATCATGCACCTAATAAATAGGGATATGGAAATCTGCAGACTCAGGATTCCACAAAGTTTACCTTCGTGAAGGGTAGATCATACCTGCTCATTCCACCTGGTCATATTCTTGGTGTCAGTTACCTGAGCTGTGGATGAAGGCAAGGTGACACATACAGCCTACACTGATCTGGCCAAAGACTTTGCTAACATTCCCCACTCACTAACTAGGTGGGCACAGAGACAGAAACACAGGGGTAGATTGGACAAACTGGTGTCATATATTGAGACAGTTACAGATGTCACTGGGTTTGTTGTAACATCCTTTATGAGGAATATGACATTGGTAATACCCATAGATGTGGGTATTTACTGACTGCATTCCACAGAGTCCACAACTAATTTACCAAGGACATCAACTGTCTGGTGAACAGACAAAACATAACAGACAGACATGTGGCCAGTCTGTGGACAGCATGTCAGTGGAGAGGTATGTCAGAGACATATCACTGTGAGTCATGACATCACACACTAAATGCATGTCCACACAAACCCTGTCAATCAATCAATCAATCAATCAATCAATCAATCAATCAATCAATCAATCAATCAATCCACCATGTGTATAAATGCACTGATGACATAGAATCTGTTCACAAATCTGGGGATATGCCCCCCATGTTGGATGGCTGTCTCCACATGTACTGTTCTGTGACATATTGCCACCCTCTGTATGTGAATCTGTAGGCCACTGCCTCTATAATGTCCCTCACACAGGCAAGGAAATGGGGCAAGACCCAGATTAAGGAATGTTCCATATGTTGGAACTAGCAGTAGTGTCCAGGCCCACAGCACAATACAATGTGAGCATCTACATAATGGTATGGCCGTACCAATACCTGACATCTCCACATCTGTACAGAGGACAGAGAGTAAGTAGATAGCAAACAGGTTATGCATTAGGATGAATGTTTTGCAAGATACATGTCTGAAACTGAAAGGTATGTCATTACTACATGACAGCAGTCCTCAATGACATGTTTAAAAAACACAGTAGTCTAAAATTAATATCAACATTTCAAATCAATATCCAATAGGAGATACATATAAACATGCAGCTCAAACACCAAGAACAAGATACTCAGTACTCAAGAGTCCAGCTTTGCATGCAGGGGTTTATGGTTCCAGTACTACAATCTGTAATCTACTCTTACTTGAAAAAGCACTGTTAAAAGTACTAACATAATGAAACAATATGTGTTAAACGTGTGGTACTACCCATGTATACCCTGATGTCCCATACAGTATACTCACACCCCTTGCAACTGTAATGACAGCACATAGATGCATGTTATGTACAGGAAATGAAATACACTTCTTAAAGATATCATTACCCTGCTATTTTATCAGACTGGAATGTGATCACTGGTTACCAGGGCTGAGCATTTCTTAGCAGGTGTACGCATTGTTTAAATGTGAATGCTAAGCAGAATTGCACATTGTTAAGCGAAGTTTACATGATGTAAGCACCTATGCATTTAATAGTATGTTAGCAGCACTTAGCTTCGCTCAAACCCACATAAAGCCGCTTTAAAGTGCCTTAATCTCCCTGTCTCCATCAGCCCTTGTAGATCTTGAACCTGAGACCCTGTACACTATAGTCACAGCACATAATCACTAAGCCATCTGAACTGTAAGAATGTCTCTTGCTTTTTCAAATATATCATTCAGTACACATGCTGAATAGTAGTGGACAACTGCTTTGACTACTACAATTGTTTAGTACTTGTAAGTGAAAATAGTGTTGAATCAGTCATGTTTTTATATGTAACTATACACATTTCAGATTAATATGGTGGGATACATCTGAGAAGGTGCATATAACACTCACATTTACACATAAAAGGATATATATATATATATATATATATATATATATATATATATATATATATATATATATATATATATATATATTGGTATATATTTCCATCTCTCTCTCTCTCTCTCTCTCTATATATATATATATATATATATATATATATATATATATATATATATATATATATAAAACATATACCCATGACATGTAGTGGAGTCATAGCTCAACACCATAACTCTCAACCTCTTAGTATAAGGGAACGTAATGTATGTATTGCAGTTATAAATGTAGAATGTTGCTACAGTGACAGTGGTTGTGTAAACATACATCTTGTGAAGGAAGGCTCTTCTGAAACTGACATGAACACCATCAGTTACTGTCAGACATCATAAAGTCATCATAGTGAAGTACCACACAAATCACAGTAATGATCCTGTGGAATACAGAAGAAATATGAGCAATAAACATGGACAGTCTGAAACAATCTGGTCAGTCAGGAGGTATACACAGAACTCCTTAGTTCAACAAATGTTGAACAAGCCTGACAAAGGGGATGTTTGAAGACATGAAAATGGGGACATATCACACATACTGGACTAGATAAGGTCACACAGTTGATGCATTCACACCCTCCTGTCTGTTCTAATGCATATTAACTGAAGGAGCAGAGGTCCCATGCCACATACTTCCTGCTAGTTAGTGACATACATCTTCACAGCATCCCACTGCTTTGTCAGAAATACATAACATGTATGGTGGCCAGGCAACAGTACACCTACCAAATATCTGGACATAACTTCACACTAGGGTAAATACACTGAACTGTTAGGCATGTCACCTAGCACTTTCTACACTACAGGCAGACTGCCACAACACTAACCCAATGTACCTATGGAGGAGTACACATGTAATTGCAAATATAGCAGGCACTGCAGGCATGTAACAGCACAGAGTAACAGACACCAGTGTGAAAGTGCATACCCAGAACCAATCTCAACACAGTCACAAAATGGTAAGACTAAGTAATACTACAGTATATGTACTGTGTGAACAAGTGTCACCATCATGTTTGCCACTCACACACTAACCCTACATATACTGGCCAAATTCGCATTGTAGTCTGATGCCTGACTGTGGTATGGGACATGTCTCAGTCTGGCCCTACAAACATATAGGCTAATATGGTATCAGAAGCTGGAGCAGCAGGGGCAGAGCCTGAATGGCTAACAGAGAGCAGCAGTATTTTAAAGCTCCATATAACTAGTTAAATAAGACAGGAAAAATATTCTTTATTTTTCTTCAAAGTATAAAATCTTATAGATAAAGGACTAATTTGCATAATTAGAAAGATTGGAGAAGTTTTACAAATAAGTTCCTGTCAAAAAACATGGAGATATATTCACGTGTTAAAATGAGCAACTCAAAGAATTCTCACCAGGGTGATGCCTTATAGAAGGAATTACAAGAGATGGCATCTACCCTGCAGGAGTTATCTTTAAAGATGGATGATTTTAAAGAGAACCTAGAAAATCTTAAAACAAGCAATCAAAAACAGGCTGACACCCTCAAGGAAATGCTACAACACTAGACAAGGATAACAGGAATAGAGGTTTATCTAAATGACTTAGAAAGCAGACTTAAGGAAGAGGAAACACAGAAATAACTGCTTCTTAAACAAAACACTTGGTTGGTTAATAAAGTAGATGACTTGGAAAATAGGGAGAGGAGAAATAACATCAGGATTTTTGGATTACCTGAAAACACAGAAGGTGAGAATATTGTTTCCTTTTTATCAAGCTGGATCCCTGACTTTTTAAATTTAAAAGAAGGACTTTCCTTTGGCATTGAAAGGGCACACAGAGCTCTTGGGATACCTGCCACTAACTCAAACTCTCCTCCTAGGTCAATAATTATCAAATTTCTTTCATACTTGGACAAGGAACTGATTTTAAGATCTGCTTGGAGGAAGGCACTTCTAAATTATAAACAGAGCCTGATAAGATAAAATCCCAGTCCAGGTTAGGCAGAGTCCCTCACTGACTCTCTTCAAGAGGAATTTTGATGAGTGGATGGGGGATTGTAGGTTTATCCCGGGTATCACTTCTGTGTCACTGTTAGACAGAGGCACAGTATACTAACCTCGAAAAAGGGCATAGCAAAATTAATTTAAAATGGGTGGCGAAAGCCAAACACCACTCTGGCTAGGCTTATAAATGCCCTAGGGCAGATAGCCTAGTATGAACCTATGAACCTATGAACCTATAATGACTATTCATCTAGAATAATGGAACAAAGGAAAAAAGTGTGGCCAATGATAAAGTTTCTGAAACAAAATAACATCAAGGCACAACTTGCATATCTAGCTAAGATATGAATACTGTATGCCAACGAGATGAAGACTTTTATTGACTTAGAGGAAGCCTCCTCATTTATTAAAACTAATAATGTGATTACTTTACCAGAAGATATGGATTGGATGTCACCTTCTCTCAAGAGAACAAAAGAAACAAATGTCTTGAAAGATGTCTAAAAGAAGAAGCAAATGACTAATACTGTTACAGCCAAATCTCTCAAAGCATCTACTATGATATAAATTGTTTTAACATTACTTTAAAGGCCCAATTTTACTGCTTGGAATTTTAAAACAAAGATAACTGACTACTGGAATCTTTATCTATATTTTTTGAAAATAGATGACACATGAGAGTTTTCACATTACCTCAGGTATGTAAAACAGGGTACTTTTCTTTCACAGAAGGAGGGTTGTATAGCACATAAAATATTTATACAGTAAATCAACATACATAGTATATGTGTATTTTCTCTTAATTTTCTCTTTGCTTTCTCTGCTTTCTCTCTCTTCTCTCTTTTGTCATTATTTATTTTAACTGCATCTTGTCGCCCTTTCTAAATTCTCTCCTATTTACTATACTAATATAGTCCGTATATATTTAATAACTCACTATCTATACATAGATAACTGATAGTCTAAAATAATCTAGTTTTAAGGTAGACTAATTAGAATAGTGAACTTAATTAATTGTTATTATAATATTTATTAGATTAATGATAGTCACTGTTATGCTTATTGGGAATGGGGACACGTTCGTGATTAACTCTGAAATGTTCCATTCATGTACATATGTCCTTTGAATTATTTCCTTTTAGTATTAACAAATATATAAAAAAAGGAGGGAAAAATGTACTGTTGGTTAAGAGAAGTGAAGCTTTCTTCACATTCTGTTTGTGTTGCCATAGCAACAGTAAACAATTGCTGCAGTTTCTTTTTTTTTTCAAAACAGGTTTATTGTTTTAACATATAAGAGAAATATCATAACAATTTTATACAAGTAATTAAAATAGGTATTATTATAATATTCAACAAAACAACTAAAGTATTTACAAAGACATCCACTACAATCAGATCAATTAATTAAACTAAAATACCATGCTATTGAAATTAAAATTTTTTTAACAAATTTTGTAAATTATCCCATACAATAAAATAAGATGTTTTTCTATTTGTTCTAGTCCTAATTGTGTTTATTTCCATATGGCACACTATATTCATAAAATTTTAAATTCATTGAACGAAGGAGGTGTATCTGAAATCCAATTTCTAGTTATTATTTTCCTAGCCACTGCTAGAATAGACCATAACAAGGGAAGCTTAACCTTTTTAACACTTTGAGGTACAGGTGTGTTGAATAATATAAAAGATTTAGAAATAATGAAATTATCTGTAAAAAGAGCCTGCAAAAATTCATTAATTGACTTCCAGTATTCTTTCAACTTTATACAGTCATAAAACATATGAGCCCAGTCAGCATTAATTTCTACATTACATCTCTTACATAGATTATCTTTATTATTTATTTTATTCATCATCAAAGGTGTATAAAAAGATCTATGTAAAAATGTCCATGTATAAAGTCTCCAGACAATGGAAGACGTAGTTCTACAAGCAGATTCCAATATATATATTGTTTATCTTGTTGATTTGGTGGGTCCCCATTAATAGAAGTGAAATAATTCCAGTATGAATCTACACTGTAAAAAGTTTCTTGTCTGATAACTTTATGTATGTATGAAAGTTTACCTTTATCAGAAACTTTATGTTGTAAATTTAATATCAAGTAATCAATCAGTGTTGGAATAGATTCTTTAACAGTTATAGACATTAAATCTATTTTATTAATGAGATGTTGTCTAAAGGTCTGAACCTCTAACCAGCAAGTTTCTCTTAGATCAAATTCTTGTTTTAAGAAATCTAGATTTTAACTTTATTATCAGATATCAACTGATACCAGTACTTTAGATCATTATCTATAGCTAAATGAGTTCCTTCAGAAGTAGATGACAAAAAGCATACCCTGAGTATACATTATAGGAAATACAATAAAATTCCATTCCCTATACTTAGGGTGCATGAATATAAAGTTACGATAACTAATAATAATATTTAATGGGTAACAAACCATATGTTTAGGTGTAATAGGTGAAGTACAAAATTCCTTTAGTAACCATAACATGGAGTTATTTACAATCATATTTTTATGTGTTAAGGAGATTTTCATGAAGTGTATACTAATTAGCTCCCAATAATCTTTCCATTTTGTGACATATGACTGATCTATTAATAAAGTAATAACGTTTACAATAGAAGAGATAGTATATAAATTAAAGTCTGGAAAAGAAATACCCCCTTGAGACCAGCTATTAGTATGGTTCTTTAATGCAATCCTAGGTCTATTAGGTGCCCATAAGAAATTTAACATTAGTGTGTTCAGTTTCTTGATAATTATTTTTGTAGGTGGAAGTATTATTGATTGTATTAAGTATAAAATCTTGGGGAATATTATCATTTTAATAATTGTAAGTCTCTCCTCCATAGTAAAAACATATTATTCCAGGTATTAAAAGATTTTGTATATTAAGAAAACAGGTATTATAATTATTATATATAATAGATTTAATATCTTTAGATAGTATTATACCTAAATAAGTTATCTGACCTGAATTGGGTACATATTTAGTAAAATCACTAATGAGAATATATTTTCATGTATATATAGGTAGTATTTTAGTTTTTTCTTCATTGAATATTAAACCAGAAATACTTTTAAAATTCATCATGTTATCAAATAGAGACTGTAAAGAAGAATTAGATCCTGCTGATGTAATTAGAACATCATCTGCAAAAAGTTGAATTTTGGATGTTGTATTTTCATCTATTTCAAAACCCTCTATGTCAGTACTGTTTCTGATCAAATTAGCCCAAGGCTCCATTACTAAAGTGAATAATAGTGGAGAAAGTGGACATCCTTGTTTTGTACCTTTAAGAATGGGTATTTTTTGTGAAACATATGTTCCTACCTTAATATAAGCCAACGTTCCTTCATATAAATGTTCAATTAGATTTACAAATGCATCCGAGAAGTTTGTGCACTTCATTAAGGTAAACAGATAGTCCCAACTTACTGAATCAAATGCTGAACTTATATCAAGACTAATAAGTGTTAAATCTTTCTTTTTCCTATTTGCAAAATCTATTAATGTTAAAGTTCTTCTTATATTATCAAAAGTATTTCTATTTACAATGAAGCCTGTCTGATCTATATCTATAATGCCGGGAATGATTGTCTTCAATCTATCAGCAAAGATATTCATAAACATTTTATAATCAACATTAAGTAATGAGATGGGCCGATATGAAGAACATCTAGTTGGATCTTTGTTAGGTTTTAAAATTGGCGAAATAAATGTATATTGCCAAGATGGGGGGGGTTATTAACTCAGTGTGGTCCAAAATAAAAACCTTATGTATTAATGAATATGTATTTTTAGAAAGGATTTTATATATCTCTGGTATAATACCATCATTACCCGGTGCTTTGTTTGATTTAAGCTTATTTATTTGTGTAATAACTTCTGTATATGAAATACTCTTGTCCAATAGTTTAATCTGTTGTTTATTAAGCTTTTTATTCATATTTGTGGTTATAAACTCCTTTATTTTATCTTTAGGTTCCATGTTAATATTATTATGGTTAATTTTGTGAAAGTGATTTCTAAATTCATCTAGTATTTCTGGTATACTAGAAACATTCTTCTTTTTCCTTAGAGAAAAGATTTCTTTGATATGGTTTTGTTTATTCAACCTTTTTGTTTTATTTTTAAGTCTATGTAAGTATTTGGGGCTTATTGAATAAGACAAAACTTGTATTTCTAAAGTTATTTTAACTTTATGAGTTAAAATTTCTTTGTATTTCTCATTTAGTTTGTTTATTTCTTCAATAACTTTCCTGTCCATAATATTTTCTTTATTATTATGTTTATAAGAGTCTAATTTACTTTGAATATCTAACAATTCCTTATCCCAAGATTTCCTTTTATTATTATACCATCTGATACTTTGTCCATATAGATATGATTTTAAGGCATCCCAAACATAAACAATGGAGACTTCAGGAGTGTTATTTATGTCTAAAAAATGTTTTACTTCTGAAAGTATATATTCTTTGAACCCCGGGATTCATGAAGCTCGGCGCAAGGCCGGCGTAAGGCTTGCGCCGGCGGTGCATTGCATAGCCGGCGCAGTAGCGCCATATGCATATTAATGAGAGTGCACCGTAACCACAGGCATGTGCGTAGTGTACGTGAGCGAGCCCAAGTAGGATGCGTCAGTAGGCGTGTTTAAGCAGGCAGGCGAAGAGCAACCTAACGTGCTGTCTGGCATAGTCCGCCCAGAATAGAAATGGCTGCAGCCATGGCCCGTGCAGAATGAAATGTCCGCAGAGTATGCAACAAAGTATCCGTCCCAACTAAACAAGAGAAGCAAATAAAACCCACGCAGCCCGAAATGTACCTGTCCAAGGAACAAAGGATACGCGTAATACCGTGTCCGTACAGCAATGTACTGTGAGTGTGCATAGTCAGAGAAGGTGTACAGCAGCATGTCAGCACGCCGCACCGACATAGGAGTAGCGACTAAGGTCACCAAC
Organism: Protopterus annectens; assembly: GCF_019279795.1. NCBI lineage: Eukaryota > Metazoa > Chordata > Ceratodontiformes > Protopteridae > Protopterus > Protopterus annectens. The sequence goes on from NC_056727.1 coordinate 1,062,777,204, forward strand.
CGTCCCACTTTGCGAGGGGCAGTCCCTGTATTGGCATACGTGTTCGAAATAAAGCATTAAAAACGGGAAGTGTGCGAAGAGTGTAGGTCATAATGATTTCCCGTATTTAATGTAATTGTAGCCTGAATCGGTTATTTCCGTAACTGAAATACCTAAATGTCCCAAGAAACAGAATAAGCTACCAAACTGCCACAACAATAAGCTCATACTTAGGCAAATAAGTGAAGTTCTATGCTATATACTGACCGTGTGTACGTGTCGGGCTGTGAAGTCAGATGTGACTCCCTGCACATACAGGTGGTCAATGTAGAATCCCCACAGAACCACGATAGCAATGTGTGTGTTGAATGAAAGGCGACCGACAAACCCTGTCCCTGATCCCTGGTAGTCACCCCTGTGCTGTGTGGACAGCCACCTATACGTTGTACAGGGGTGACCTACCCCTCGACAGGTATGACTTTGCATTATGTACCAGTTAGCTGTGGGACATGTCCCTGACAGCAGATATGCATATCCGGGAGGCCCCTGCGAAGGATATCTGTGTCAGATGTCCGTCCCAGTATGGCATCTGTTCTGCAAGCATCTACAAACAATGTTACCCATAACACCGCTGTGTGTGCCTGTACCGTGGAAATGTAGATGTATGACAGGGGTGCACCCACGGAATGGCAACATGGGACACCACCTGTGACAGGCAGTTGGTCTGACATGCAGCCAGCAACTATGACCATGTGGGTTGTGTCACATAGACAGTCTACAACACATTCTGTGATGTACATGTTCACATCCCAGCCAATGGTTTCATTAACGTTACCTGAGTTGGGTAATGTCATGAAGCCCTTTGCCAGGACGAGGTAGGCTGTATGGACTGCAACACCCCAGCAATGGGCTGGGTGACCGTCCAAAATGTCAACCATGTCTTAAAGGCATGAACCGCCCTGAACAAGACAAACCGTGTGGGATGCAGTATGTATGTCCCCTATGCAGTCATGGACGAACCGCAGTATGATCCCACCCCATGTCTATGCAGATAGGTCTCCTCAGGGTACTGGGACAGTAATAACCAGCCTCAGTGGAGGCATTGGCCCTGTGATGTGGGAATACAGTTGTCATGCGATACAACCTGGCCACCCTACCTGAGGTGAGGCTATAAAGAAATAGCTGTCCTAACTGTGGGTCCTAATCCCAAATGAGATAGTGGAGTACACAGCGGGCTCACCATCTGGTCTCATGGATGCTATTCACACTACCCTGGAGAGAGCATGTCCCACCTGTGTGTCACAGAACATTTGGTGACCACAAACCGCTGGTACAGACATCTCCACATGTGTGGTGGAGGGTGTGGAGATGTCCTCACTGGACCTGTCAGCCTGTATGTCGGCAATGTGTGTATGTTGAGTAAACCCCACCTCTATGTGAACCCAGTCAGAGCATATGTGGTAGTGACCTCACAGGTGTCGAGCATAGCAACTGAAGGTGGTATGATTGTCAGCCAGGTCCATGTAGGTATATCTGTGGAATGTGCCCTGGACAATCCCATGACATTGTGTAACTGTACACATATGATGACCAAGGGTGTCACACCTCACAAGGTGTCTGCTCCACTCTGTAGTAGCCACCTCCTCGTGTTGTACATCATGTGTATGGCTGGGGTACACCACACTGGACGCTTGGCATTGGTACAATGAACCACAGTTGGGTAAGTGAATGCCTGGTACATGCAGTCCTGTAGGTACTGGTAGATGGCAAATGTGATTGATGCAGTGGCTGCTGTACCATTGACCACTGGCTCAGGGTCCTTAAAGGAGACCACAGTACTGCGCAGTAGTGTGTAGTCTGCCTCCGAGCAAGCAATGTGTATGTTAACTGGTAACACTCACAGCAACGGATGGCAAAAGCAGAAGCCAATGTCCAAATAACATAGATCAACTTCTGCATGACAATATGTGTTATCATACATGTATTGACATGTGTCTGCCAATTACAATTGGAAATGGCCGGTAAGACTGGCCTAAAGTTCCCATGATGTACACAGTCTGGGGGTGTTGTTCCGATAATAAAGTGGCAATACCTCCCAATCGTGACCTCTGGGTATGGTATGAAAGTGGTTGTTAACCTGCAACAATGGATGTATAGCATTGGTTTCTGGTGTCGGAAGACATGTTTCCTGTAGCACAACACAGTATGGGTAGTCAAGCACACATACACAATTGCTGAACACACAGCATCAGTGAAACCCACTGCTCACAAGGACACAGCCCGACAAGCTCTACACTTTACATATGCACAGTGGTGTCCATTGTAGGACCCAAAAATTGTGGAAAGAACCAAATTATGTCTTATTTCAATGCGTACCTGAACTTATTGACGTCACAGGTACACATATGCACCGCAAACGTGTTTAATGTTGCTGATAGCTGTCCATGTAATGCAGCACAGATGCACAGAATTACACAGGGTACCGGGTCCATAGCACTGCATCCACATCACACCTCCGCACATGACGGATGTGTAATGGGTACTGGCAATTGTTGCGGTCAAGGGATTCTGGGTATGTAGACTCTGTGCTCGGTGTTGTTTCGCAGGCAATCATTCTACCCGCCCTGTGGGAGGGATTTCTGCGTAGCACCTGCCTTACTCTCCGCTAATAATGCAAACCATACTCCGGAGAATGCTAAATGTAGGTGTGGAATGTGTACAGCCCTATAGTAGTGTCCAGTAGGCAATTGTCATGGATGGACACCCGTATGGCCAGGATGGCACCCACAACTGCAAACCCGGGTAAATGACATAGCCGCGGTAAGGCATGACACAGGAAATACACATAGGGACCACAGTTGACATTCCACATACAGAGCTGGACTCGTGCCAACACCGGCGTACACAGCACTCAGTCTGCCAGCAACAGACTGAGGAGCACCCGCTACCGTACAGCGGAACAGATGTACGACCTGTGGAACACATACTAATGGCACACACACAACGTCACGTAGGATGTGTAAACTATGGCATTCCCACCTACGAAGACAACATGGTTACATGAATGCATAGGTAAGCAACATGTTCTGGTGGTGTTATATTGGAAATATAGTGACGGATATGTCCCATTGGGATGTCTGAGGTTTATATGAAGCAGTTGGTAACCACCATCTTTGGATGTATGTCATGTGTTCACAGTACTAACGCAGCCGGTTATGTAGCACCATGTGGAATGGGTAGTCAAACAGACATCCGCGATTGGGGAACATACACCAGCAGTGAAAAGCACTGGGCAGGTGGACACAGTCCAGCAACATCTAACTTGACAAATGCACATCGGTGTCCATTGTAGGACCCAAAATTCTGTTCAGAGCATGCCTGCTAGCTTCCTGCATTACTCATGTGATCTAATTGTCGTCACCACGTCACAGGTACACATAGGCACGCAAGCGTGTTCAATGTTGATGATAGCTGTCCATGAACTGCAGCACACATGCACAGAGATACCCAGGGTATCGGGTCCATACAGCTGCGTCCACATCACACTGCAGCACACATGAAGGATGTGTAATGGGTACTGTCCACTGTTGCAGTCAAGGGAGTCTGGGTATGTAGAATCAGGCCTCGGTGTTGTTTCGCAGGCAATCCATTGTCCCGCCCGTGGGAGGGGCGTGTGCGTAACACATGCGTCACTCTCCGCTAATAATGCACACCATACTCCGGGAATGCAAAATGCAGGGGTAAAATGGTTTTTAAAAAGCCCCAAAAAAAACCCGGGGGTTAA
>NC_056727.1:1062781466-1062868966 GCF_019279795.1 Protopterus annectens
TATGCATCAGGGCCCCTTTGTTAAAAGTTCCCGTCTGTTTACACCCTACGGTGCGGCGTTTGGGAAATCAAGCTGTGTGTTGTGCGCATTCACATTTATTACTGTTGTGCTGTATACCCGGTGATGTCATTGGGTGTGTCAGCGGCCCTATCCATGGATTATTTCCGTGGTTTTACGCTTGCAGCTGCAATGGTACTGCCTGTAGTGTTACATTACAGTTGCCTGCATTGCCTTCGCCTGGCATCTTACATTACTGCATCCTGCAGGCACATGGCATATGATGCATTTTATCTGCAGCCGCAGTTCTGCTACCTCTGTACTTGGCTGTGCTATTTCGGTTCTTTGCTCTTGCATTTCTACTACATCCCCTATTATCTTTGCTCTCATATGCCTCCCCTTTCCCGTTCTGCAGGAGTCTGCATGCAGACTTATCAGCTGCCGGCGTTTGCCCTTCCTGCATTGATTGGTGTTAATTGCTCGTTACGGATACATTTACACTGCTTCCGCATTTCCTCATATTCTCCGCATTACCTTCCTATATCCCTGGTTGTTGCCGGTGAGGCCGTCACATGACTGGTTTCGGGAACGTAGTCATCCTCGTGCACATGCATTTGTACGCGCATTCTGTACTGTCAGCGCATCTATTTCCTAACACGCCAGTCATGATGCTGTGATGTGCATTGTACAGCCCAGATTTGCTGTCCTCCAATATCCTTCCTCCTACAGTGGCACACCCCTGTGTGGTTGACATGTATCTCGTGTAGGCCACTCCTCGGTGTCGTACCGCTACGCCGTTTGCTCCATCCTTATGCTGGCGCCGTTTTTGCGATTCACTATTATCTGCCTCATTTGCATGGAATTGACTACTAATACCTGGTTACGGCGCCGGACACCGCCTCCACTCCTTGACAACCATTGCGCTGGGGTTGCAGCTTTACATACATACTATGGTGTGTGGTGGCTGTGCAGCTGATTTGTGTTCTAATGCTCTTTTCGGACATTATCATATTATTTCATTGCTTTACAACTTCTGTGCACACATCCCAGGGGTCTGCTGTTCTTTCTACGTACGTGCCATTTATGTCATTTTTTACATTTTGTGCATATTTTCTTTGGACATTCTCGGTGCCTTTCCACATTGGCATATTGCACCTATATGATACCTGACTTTGACAGCCTTCCGTTACTCCTCCAGTATGTTTGGGTAAATGTAAACCGCTTTTTGGTTTACATTGCCGTGCCCTTACGCTACGCCTGCGCCACTTCGTGGATCGCTATTTGCCCTCATTTGCATGGTGCAATACCGCACACAGTGTGTTTTGCATACCTACGCCGGGGACGGTCCGGCGCACGCCGGTAGTGCACGTGGAATTCATTCATACCTGAATCGCTAAGCAGCCATATTTGGCGTTATAACGCCGACGCTATGCTGGCGCCTGGCGCAAGGTTCATGAATCCCGGGGCCTATCTATTTTTGAATAAGTTTTGTATCTGTTAGAAAAAAAGGTGTATGGTAATGATTTTGAATCTATCTGATTATTAATATCATTCAAATGATAAGAATTAGCAAAATCCTTTAAATGTTTTGCATTAGATGTAATTCTTCTCTTTCCTATAGTGGTAGTATCACTTTCATGTAGTATACAATTAAAGTCACCAGCTAAAATAATATCTCCTATAGAGAATGATATGATCTTATCAAGATGATGTTTCACTGTATTAATACCAATTCCAGGTATCCAATATACATTAATTAAAGTGTAAGTCTTCCCATTAATTTGTATTGTAACCATACAAAACATTCCTTTGTCATCCTGATAAGACTTAATTGTTTTAGGAATGGGCATACTTTTATTCCATAAAATAGCCACTCCTCTTTTTTCTGAGTGTGCTCTGAACTAACCAATACTGTATATTTGTTTGTGGCTAGTTTATCAATATCTTTTTCAAGAGATGGGTTTCTTGTAGGAAGACTAAGTTGGCCTTATGTAAATTAATGTATCTTATTAGGCTTGCCTTTTACATGGATTATTCAATCCATTAATGTTTAAAGAAATTCCTTTTAAAGATGTCATTTGGCATTTTAAAACTTAAGAATCTTATGATCAAAATAACAAATAACAAGATAAGTAATGTTACATCTCCTCCTTTAGGTGTACCTTTAAATATAGCTGTATTTATTGAATCTCTTATGGGATTTCGTATAGGATTCAATTTTGTTTGTAGTGACAATGAATGTACAAAATATATTGTGGATGTCAAAACTATATACAAATAACAATGAACAAGTGAAAATAATGTAAGGATTAAACCTTGCATCCAGCCTGGAGTTATAAACTCCAACTTAGAGTAGTATTTACCACTCAAGTTAACGCCCTAGCCTAGGCAGCAGTACGTCAGCTACCACCTTATCAATTTAATACTAGTTATATTTAACTGAAGTTAACAGTTTTCAATTCAATTATCTAGCAAGACAAGACTATACATTTGGTAAAACAGCATCATATAAACTAAAATAAACCTTTTTTTTTTTTTTTTTTTTTTTAAACTGTTCATACTACTATATACATCCATGTAATATAAAACACTTGTATTCAAATAGCATTCAAATAATCTTGATGTTAGAAATCAAGAGGAGAGAAAAATAAGTTCTAACATTCATTTAAATCAAAAACTTTGGCTAATATGATTCAGACATTACATATATTAGGATGCATCTATTTTCTGTCATGTAAATACAGTTAACAGCTTCCAAAAAACTTGAATTGCTTGTATATGAGCATTTACTCAAACTCATTATTGCCAATAGAATAAAATATTGTATTCATAGAAATTGTTATAAATCATACTTCATAGTTAAGCAGATTCTCAGAAACATTTATATACATATCTACATACACACACATGCACACACATACACACACACACACACACACATATATATATATATATATACATACATACACATATATACATATACACACATATGTATATATATATATATATATATATATATATATATATATATATACACATGCATACACACACACACATACACACACACACACACACACACACACATACACACGCACATACACACACACACAAACACAGACACACACACACACACATACACACAAACACACACACACACATACACACACACACATATACACACACACACACACATACATATATATATATCTGATCTCACTGAGTTGTATCTTTACTGAGCACCATCTTACATTGCTGTCCCTTCAATAAATCTGTCTGCTTTATACAAAATAATGCACAGCAAACACATTTTAGTAACCAGATTTTACAAACATGCTATACTACTGCTTTAAAATCTATCACATGACAATTTCTTCCAGTATAGAATTATAAAATTATTTATGCTTGTCAATCAGATGAATTAAATGAGTTATAGTAATGTATATGTTTGGGACATAGGTTTTTAACACATATTATTAATCTGCTATTCCTGTATCTGTGATGTGTCAGTGTGATATCTAGGTCAAAGGTGAGACCAGCTGCTTTCAGCTTCTCTGTGAGAATTCTGAGAATTGAAGCTTTTGAAGTAGCTCATGGACACTGTGCATGAGACAGCCCACATCCCAGATTGTCTCTCTTAACATTTTGGCGGGAAAACTTATTAAAAACTAGTGACAAACATTCATTTAGCAGTGTAAATGCATCTAAACATGACAAAACCTTCACAATGCATTCTACAGGTTATTACAGACTCTATGTAAGTGAAATCAAGCCCAAAATTATTAATAAGTAACAAAACTCAACATTTTTGTCCCAACTCAACTCCTATGCGAATCTTATTATTTACTGTGTCTATATGATCAAAAGTATTTCTATATATTAATAAAGAAAAGAAAAGAGAGTAGAAAGTAAAAGGGTGTAAGGCAGAAATAAAAAAATGTAAGAGAAAGCTATAAGAAGTATATACAATAGAATATTACTTACTGTTTATATTAATAGAGTTAAAATAAAACATATTATTTACTATTATTTAGTTCTAATTATTATTAGTTAAAGCATGACAGATTATTTACAAACAAGCATAAGCAGTGTAATCAAGAAAGTATAATTAGGAATAGCATTTGAAGAACATATAAACTTAAAAAAAAAAAAAAATGTATCAAATTACTGACCTTATTTTTCCTCTTCAGAAAGAGAAACAAGTTAAATCACAGCTTGCCATTAAATCTCCAGATATTTTGACTAGTTATGAAACAAAACATTTCTTTGCACACAGAGAATAACTTTGATTAAATCTTTTTCAAAATATTTGTTGCTTCTTGGAAATGCAGGAACTATATTTAAAAAGATTAATAATAAAATAAAATGATGAGAGAGAAAAAAAAAACATAGTACAAATCATTGTTTTTTAGTCTCTTCTTCTTCTCTGAAGTCTTCCACGAAGTTTCAGTTGCCAGTCTCTTTAACGAAGGACTAGCCCATTCCATTTCTTCTATTTTTTCCAAAATCTTATTTTTTTGATAAACAGTAAAGCAGAGTCTAAGTCATCGAAAATTTTAGGACCATCAGGAAGGAAGATTTTAAGCTTGGCAGGAAACAGAAGGTATGTTTTAAACTGTGCTTTTTAAGCTCCCTTATTAGTGGCAGAAAAACTTTTCTTTTAGCTAATACCATGGAAGAATAGTCATTGTCAAAACGCACAGTTGTTTCATTAATCTTAACAGGAGCTTTAGCCCAAGCAGATTTAAGAACCATCTCTTTATCAAAAGATGATAGAAATCTAACTATAACTGATCTAGGATAGTTTTTGTTAGAGTTAGTATTAGCTATAGATCTATGTGCTCTTTCAATACCAAAAGAGAATGCTTCTGGTAAATCTAAAGTTTTAGGGAGCCATGTTGTTAAAAAATAAGTAATATTGTTACCTTCAATATTTTCTGGCAGTCCAAAAATCCTAATGTTATTGCACCTAGATCTATTTTCCATGTCATCCAGCTTTGTTTGTAAATGTGTATTTTGTTTCAGCAGAAACTCAATGTTGATTTCCTCTTCTTGTATTCTATTTTCCATGTCATTCACAGCTTCTTCTATGCCTGCCATCTGGATCTTCTGTTGTTGCAGGTCCATACGTAACAAGTCTATTTGTTTTGTAGTTTTTTCTATGAAAGTGTCTATTTTAGTATCCATTTTATCCATCTTAGCAGTAAGTTGCTGGACTATAATTATCAGAGACTGAAGTTCTTTCTTGATGCTGGAGTCTTGAGAATTTGTCTTACTGGAACTCATTTCAGACTGATAAACTGACAGGAAAATTTCCAAAGTAATTTCTGACAGGAATATTATTAAGATTTCCTTTCTTTTTTAGATATAGTTCAAGAACTATATAAAACAAACATATTTAGAAAGAAAATTACTTCAAAAATTAATTTTTTAAGTAATTAATTCCTGTCAATGTAATGAAATTGGTGGAGCTGAAGAAATCTGCTGCTATCCTGTGTTCATCCTTGGCCACGCCCCTGCTAAATTGCTGCAGTTTCTAAGGATACTGTGAACCTGCGAAGTGCATTGCTGCAGTTTCTAAGGACACTGTGAACCTGCAAAGTGCATTTAGCCTCACAGATAACAAATAATAAGAAAAAGTAATGTTGTTTAGTTATTAAAATGAAAAATAACCTAAGCAAGGTAAAATAAATACATAATAGGACTATTTGTAAATATTTTATGATTTATCCTCATAGGAGTACATATTCCTGGAAGCACAACTGAAATGTTTCCAAACTACATGTGCACTTAAATGTAGCTGTTTGATTAAAAAGTATTACTCAGTTTAACATGCTGATTCCACAAGCTGTCTGCACTGTAAAAGTTACATTTTATATGTTACTTGAAATTGACAGTCTCTAGAGCACATGAAAAGATCCATATTACTTTTTGCAACATGTTATCCTTGCAGTTACCTCACAATATCTACAAACTCACTTGGCAACTGATAGCTATTCATTTAAAATATGAGTTTAAATATTAAATGTGTTCTTGAAATGCTATTGACATTTTGACAAAATATAATTTGAACTGTAAAATTAATGACTTGAAAGAAGTGAAGTAATGCATAGATTTCAGACATTTCTTGACACTGCAGTAAAAGTAAAAATGTATATTCACAAGGAAGTATTGAGATGTTTTAGTCTTCCAGTTAAAATAGCTTATTGTCAATATTTTGCTATATCAGAAAGTTTGTAGAGCTAGGAAATTATTATTATTTGTCTTTATAATGATTATTAGACAGATGTTAGGCTCTGCTTTGTTTAATGAATTGTGACACATGTTTATGAGGAAAAGTGGACTCAATTATTCACATTGGACTACACATTCCTGGAATCTCTACTGAAATGTCCCCAAATTACTTATGAACTTAAATGAAACTGCCTGATTAATAAGCATAATTTACTTTAACAACCTGAATCCATAAGCTATCTGTTCTATATATGCTACATTATATATCTCACTTGCATATGCAGTCTCTAGAGCACACGAAAAAATACATATTATTTTTGCAACATGCTATATTTGCATGAACCATACATTCTAAGCTAACTCAATTGGCAACTGGCAAGTTATTTATTTGAAGCATCATTCTAAATATTAATTGTGCCCTTGAAATATTGTTGCCGTTTTGACAAAACAAAACCTGAACTGAAAAAGGAATGATTTGAAGAAGTGAAGTATTGTATAGATTTCAAAGACAGCTATTGACACTACAGTATAAGTAGAAATATATACAATCAAGGAAAAAATAAAATGCTTTATACTTTTAGTTAAAATAGCTTATTGTTAACTTTTTGCTTTATCAGAAAATTTAAAGAGCTAGGAAATTATTTCTAATTTGTTTTTATAATGTTTATTAAAGTCATGTTAGTCACTGACTTGTTTAATGGATTGCGAGTCATGTACAAGATGGACTACTGAATGTTATTTCTGTTTACCCATGTTTGCTGAATTTCTTTTATTATTATTGATTTAAAACAAGGGAAAGAAAGGGAAGGGAAATCTCTGTTTTTGGTCAAGGGAGGAGAGGCTTAAGAGTATTCTAACTGCCCCAAGAACTATTTAAAATGCTCTAAATACTATTTGATTAATACTTACCTAAGGTAAGTCTTGATTACCATATAGGTACCTTCACATTCATTCTAGACCTGATGTGATTACCCATTCTGGATGCAGGAGGTGCCCTATGCAGGATGGGAATTGTCAAGGTGATCATAGTTCATTCTTAGACCCTGCTTTGTAAATCTATAAATATGTAAAAGCACTGCACACTAGAATGTAGGGAGCCTCTACTCAGAGTCAGGATACCACTGATAAGCCATGCCTTTTCATAAGTGTAAGTTGATGTTGGTGAGCTGAAGAGTGGGAAAGTAAAGGAAGACAGTACACCTACAGTAAATTCATATTTCATTGGTAATCACTCATTGTCTCCTGCAGAGTCCTTTTAGTCAAACTATTTTAGTAATAATCTATTTGTTGCTGGCTTATTTAGTGCATGCTCCTCTGTTGCATTTAATTTATCCAAAACAACATATCTGATATGTTTGGGATCTCTTAAGGGTAACTAAATATTAGATATTTTCTAAGTCAACATAATAATTGTTTACACTACTAATATTCCATCCTGATATATAAAATACTATAGAACAATAATAGAATAATATAGAATTTCCTATCTCTTTTAAGAAAATTCTCCATATAATAATTTATCATATGGAGTTCAGTTGATATTGTTGGTTAAATGTATGAGTGATAATCCAATAGATCTATCTTTATCTATTGGATTAGGAATGACTTTCATTCCATGTTTAATGGGAAATTCATATTTACTTGTATTTGATACTTTAGAATTAATGTTTTATAGAAGTACTTTTTTAAAGCCTGACCAGAATTTTACCCTACTTGTATTTAAAGAAGAAAGAACATTAAATTACACTCCCAAGTTTACACACATAAAAATAACATTCAGTGTTATCAGAGAATATGGTATAACTACTATAATCAAAATAAAAAAAGAAGCAAAATGTTTCTTCCAACAATAACTTGAAATGGATTTAACATTCTTATTGTTAAATACTAATGACTTAAATAATGCAAATAAAAGATCAGACTTACTAAAATATTTACATCTAAATAAGTAACAAGTAGTATTTCTCCAGGAAACACATTTTAAGACTAATGATAGCTTTATTTGGAACCCTAAGGACTATACAGTCTTAGCTCAATCCTCCTATAGAACAAAGACAAAAGGAGTATCAATTTTCTGGAAGAAAAACATAATCACTACAAAAGTTATTTATAAATATGAAGACAAAGAAGGTCTACTAGCATTTGTAATAATTAAATTTAATAACAGAATATGGACCTTAACTAATCTATATTGGTTCCCAGGAAGTGGAGCAGGAACGGTTAAAAAACACCTAGATTTTATTTCCAACCATTATGAAGGAAATATTTTACTGGGAGAAGACTTTAATTGTACTTTAGAAGCTTCTGAAACCACCAATAAGTCTTTTCGCATGGCAACTATTTCAATATCCTTAAAAAGATGGCTTGATTCATTTCATTTAATAGACACGTTTAAAGTAAATGATGATAAATCATTATTATTTTCCCATAAAGACCATAGATTTGGAACACAAACCAGAATGGACAAATTATTCGTAGTTCAAGATTTACAAACAAAAGTCCTCAACTTCTCAATAGTTCCACACCCCTTCTCAGATCATGACTCTCTGATAATGAAGCTCCAAATAGATTTTAAACCTTTAATCCTCTCAACTAGAATTCCATCATATATCACAAAAATTAAAAAAATTCAGACCCTGGATGTTGTCAGAACTACAATTATTTCTTGAAATTAATAATACAACAGAAATCAGTAGAGTCATGGTTTGAGACTCATTAAAAGTGTAGTTATTTGGTAAGACCCTTAGCTGGTACAAAAGCAAAGTTAGAGAGTGGGAATCTGAATCATTAGACTTGCAAACCAGACTCTTGACAGCAAAATCTAAAAAGAAAATCAGAATTGTCTAGAAGTCAGAAAAGAAATAGAGGAATTAAATAAAAATATAATGGAATTTTAACACACAAAACATGTCTAGCCTTGGAAAAATTAAAAATAAACTCATTGACTACCTCCCCCCAGATATCTACATAACTTATATACAAGAATTAAAATACAATCTAAAGCAAATAGCATTAGTAGTACATAACATGAAAAGAAAGGGGAAAAAAGTATCTAGAAGTCCAGTCAGAAGCAAAAATACCACCCTCATGTAAATATTCTCTCATAACACCAATTCTAGAAGATAATAAACCATCAGACCTTCGCACCTCATACAGACCTATATCATTACTGAATAATGATTACAAAATATTCATGTCAATCCTAGCTAACAGAATGAAAATCCCACTTTCAAAGAAAATTAATATTGATCAAACTGGATTGTTATATAACAGGCACACACATGATAATATTAAAAGGATACTTACTATTATAGATTATGACAATAAAGAAGATAGAGAAACACTTGTAATTGGATTAGACATAGAAAAAGCCTTTGATTCCCTCAACAAGGAATATCTATTTAAAACTTTAGCATAATTTGAATTTCCTCCTCCCTTCATCTTATTACTAAAAAAACATATATATTAATAACTTAGCCTACATTAAATTAGGTCCTTTCACCTCAGAATCTATCCTTATAATGAAAGGTACTAAACAAGGATACCCCTTTTCTCCTATTTTATTTGCTTTGGCTATAGAAATGCTTGCAGAAATAATATGCAATAATCCAAGAATAAAAGGAATAGAAATCTATGACCAGTACATATCTAAAATAATGCTATTTGCTGATGATATTTTATTAACCCCATCAAACTCCAGAGAGTCATTAGGAGAGCTAGAAGAAGTAATGGAGAAATGTTATAAGATTTTGGGTCTGCACTTTAATAGATCAAAATCAAAATTTCTATTTTTAAATAAGAAAAAACAACTACAAGTTACAGATAAATCCATCATAGGAAAACAAGAACTTACGCTAAATTATTTAGGAAGTGTTATGCAAAAGTATATAATGAAACGCTATTAATAAATTATAAAAACATTATTGAAACAATAAATATATATATATAGAAAGTTGCAACAAAATTATATTAACTTTTGAAGACAGATAGCAATTAATAAAAATGGTCTTATTGCCAAAAATACTATATGTAGCATTAGCAATACAGTTCATTCCTGAAAGATGCATTCTTAAAGAAATAAACTCATGTTTAATAACATTTTTATGGTATCCCAAAAATAATAGAGTAGCTCTAACTCATCACATTAGACCCTAGAAACAAGCAGGGTTGAACTTCCCAGAAATAGAAACATATATAAAAGCATCTGTGCTGAAAACTACAATAGACTGGATAAACCCAAATTATTTTGCCAACTGGAAAGAATTAACAATGGCTATATTAACAAATTAATTTAATCTGTTAAAAAAAGTGTTTAATAGTATACAAATCAAACAAACCCTGGTACATACTATACTTAAGTATACAATATAATATAATAAAACCTTCTAAAACAACACTGATTGATTGTTACATCAGTTCCTTTAGGAAACTTATCAATGCAAACATAGATCTAAAACTTTTATTTGAACTTTTAACCCCATTTACCATCACTAAGAACTTTCTTCACAAAATATATAGGGAAACAATAACCTCCTGGGAACAAAATGGATTCTTATGCTGGTTTCAATGTGTAAATAAATCAAATGTTTTAGATATACATATGATAAAAACTGCTTACAATATTCCAACACAGGACTGGTTAACCTTACAAAGCATTTTAATGTACACTCAAGATTTATGCAGATTAATTAATAATTCCTCATTTAAAGATATTCCAAATCTAATAAATTTTCTGTATGAATTTATATATAATAGTTGTGAAAAGAAAAATTCCATTTCAAATCTATATAAAGAGTTAATAACATATAAAACAATTCCCAAACCATCATACTGGCAGTTCTTAACAAAAGGTCAGTCATTGCATTTAACAGAAGAAATTAAAACTAACATCTAACTATCAGTTAATTACACCTCTAACACACAGTAGTGGAAAATATTTAACTGGAAATACTTACATAGAGCAGTTTTAACACCAGATTGAATTAAAAAGATCAGTACTACTACAAATGTTTTTTGCTGGAGGTGTGAAAAGTCAAATAAAGCAGACTGGATTCATATTTTTTATGAATGTACCATGTTTGGTTTCAGGCTCCGGTTTTTGGAGTTGAACCCTCAGGCCTGCAGGAGGCGAGGAAACCTTTACCAATGTTAAAAGAACAGATTTTTAACTTTGAGAAACTTTGTACTAAATTTAGAGCTATACAATTAGACAATTTATTTCTCAAAAAAAATCTATGGAGCTTAACCAAGTACCAAAAGGATTGCGACTATGGAAACTCCCTATGGGAGTGGAAGATGGGACTGCAGCCATTCATGAATTGGTTACACTTTACAACAAAACAGGTATGGAGATGTTAGACATTATTATACATAACAATGATTTAAAACTGGTTAAACTGCAAGATGAAATTAACAGTTTAAATGCCAGTATTACCAATGATTTGCTTTTCTCTCAACAAAAAGAGAATTTTGAAAAAACGCTTAAAAATGTTGAGTCTTTTGTTAACAAAAATTTTGTTATTGAACACAAAAAACTCAACAGAGACACTTTAGACTATAAGAACAATTGTGCCTACCCTCCAGGCATCAAACTAAAGTGTACCACACGGACAGGTGATGAAAGACCAATTATTGATGAACAAACTAATTTTAATGACAATATTGAATAAGAAGAGGGTTTTTACAACAACAGACTGGATTAAGGAGGTCAGAAAGACTGATAAACAAAGGACGAACAGGCAGGAAGTTACAACATTATTATTGGAATGGTCAAGGGGGGAGGGGGAACAGAAGGGGTTACTATTAGAGACTTGTGATAATGTTTTTAACCCTGAGACGTGTCAGCTTGGTAACAGCTTTTGCTTTTGTGATAGTAGTTTTGACCTTGTTGAACAGTTGAATAGTGTTGATGTTCTTGAAACCACTTATGATTTCCAAGTACCTACATTACATATTAATCAAGATTGTGAAATTGTAAACACAAGTATGTTGACTTTTAATTGTTACAGTGATAATATCACCTTTAATGATAGCAATTCATCTGTGGTGTATAATGTGTTGAAAAAACATGGGTTCTACATCTATAATTACACGGACATGGAAATACAAGATACCCATTTTGAATGATTAAGTAAGGGTACTAACTTTGTGCCAACCATTAGGTTGGCTATAGCTCAAGTTTTAGTTAACCTTAAATTATTTATGCGACAGTTAAATTAAAAAAAAAAAAGTTCTAACAACTGTAATCACAACAACAATAGCAATGAGACTGAACTGGTTAAGTCTCTTTAGAGAAGAAGTACTTTCATACCCCCACCTAATATTGAGGTCACTATTTTAGAGAGTGTGGTTGAAACTGAATTTGGAAGGATTTTATCACAAGATGGTTATGTTACAGACAACCTCACAAGGGAAGAAAGATTATTATTGATAAATTTGAAAGAAAACCAACAATACAGGTTCATGAAACCTGACAAAGGTGGGGGGATGGTAATTATGACCAAGACTGATTACTGTGTCAGAATGACTCAAGTATTGAATGATGAGTCAACTTATAATAGGGTATCAAAGAGTGAAGTAAACAGAGCTTATTTAAAGATAGATCTTTTTTTACAGGATGCATTATTCCAGGGGGCAATTAATGAAGTAAAATATGATTACTTAACAATAAAATTTCCTATTTTGCCAACAATTTTTGGGATTCCCAAGGTCTACAAGGGAATTGGCAACCATCCTTTTAGACCAATTGTTGCTGCTAGGGGCTCCATGACAGAGCCCCTGGCTTTCTTTGTGGACACTTGGTCCAAAAGTGCAGTTGAAGAAGCTGTACATATTTTAAGAGACTCGTGGCATTGCCTTGAGAGGCTGAGGGAAGTTAAAGACAACAACAGTAGTTATGCTTTTTAACAGTGGATGTTGTCAATTTATTTACAGTTATTCTGCATGAACAAGGTTTAACAATGTTCCATGAGAGTCTCTTGAATAGTGCAACAACAGATAAAAGTAAAATCAATCTGCTGATTGACTTAATGGAAATTATTTTAAAAAACAACTTACTTAGTTTTGAGGGTGAAATCTATCAGCAGTTAACTGATGTTGTGATGGGAGCTAAATGTACTCCTGTTTTCTATAATTTAGTACTACTTGCATGGGAAAAACTATTTATCTTTCCCTCAAAATACAAAGACATCATTTTATATAATCGTTTTTTGGATGATGTATTAATTTTGTGGAAGGATGACGAACAGACCATTGTTGAGTTTATTGATTATTTAAATGCTACAACTGAATTAATGAAATTTACTCATTCTTGGAATAATGAGGAAATTAATTTTTTAGATATAACCATTAAGAAAACATCACACGGTCTCTCTAGTAATATATACAGAAAAGAGACCTATTCTAATTCACTGTTGCATTTCAATAGTTGTCACCCCTTTCATCAGAGAAAAGGCATCATAAAGGGACAGATGGTAAGAACATCTAGGTTAGTCAGTGACAATGATACTTTTAAAGAAGAAATTTATAAATTGATAGGAATGTTTTTAGACAGGGGTTATCCCTTGAAATTGTTACTTAACATTAAAAAAGAGGTCATGAAAAAAAAAGAGAAACATGTTACATTCCAATACTATGGAATAAAGTAATGGTTACTGACAATGAGGTTAGACAAGAAAAATTAGGTGCCATGTTTGTATTAAAATACAACAACAGGGCTCATGAACTGTTCTCATGTTTAAGGAATGCTTGGAAGTTCTGTTTAAGTGATTGGACTAAAGAGGTTTTAGGTTTAGAAGCCTCAACAGTGTATAGTAGAGGTAATAACCTCAAAGGCATTCTTGAAAGGGAAGTGAATTCTTGTAAAAAGTCACTTATGAAAAAATGTGGTTTGTGTAGATTGTGTAGATACATTAATGAGGGTCCTTACCTTTGTGTTAAGGACTATAAATACACCATTTCATGTCCAGGGTTATGCAATTGTAATACTAAGTGTTTAGTTTATGTCGCTTCTTGCACTGCATGTGAAGCGTTTTATGTGGGGAAGACCATCCGTAGATTACGGGGCAGGATTTCTGAACACTTGAGATGCGTTAAAAGAAAAGATGAATACAATGCACTTTATGTACATACTAAAAAATGTAAGAATTTGAAAATAATTGTGTTTTTTGTCATAGATCGGGTGGTCACCACTGAAAGGGGGTGTGATGTTAACAACAAAATTGGTGCTTTAGAAACAGAGTGGCAACTTAGGCTTAATGCTTTGAAGTTACCTGGTTTGAATGATGGGGTCTCTTTGATGCCCATCTTAAAGTTAAAAGCAAGCCAGGTTTAAGCATGGAATTTGTGAGAAGAACATTAATATTTTAAACACTTCAACATTTATACTATATTAAATATAGATATAACATAGGGTAGGATTTAATGAAATGATGTACCAAGATTTTCTTCTGCCTGTTTTTTTATTTATGCATTTTGAACTATTTATTTCCTGTAAGGGAGACAATTAGTGGATTTTATACTGACATTTGCGATTGATGAGCAACTAGATTTGTTGTATAAACTTTTTGATTGGTTGGTTTGAAGATTAATTAATCAATTAAATATATAGTTTATTATTTAAGTGAAGTGCTTGTAACACTAAATGACTGTGAAAAAGCCAGTGTGGTTATCTGGTGAAAGCACTTAGTCAATTTGTTCACGTTTCAGTGTTTTATTAAATCTATTATTACACACCATTCAACAATACCATTTTTGTCCTTTGTGGCTGTTTTTTCTTTTATTATTATTATAGTTTTTTCCATTTGGATTTATGTTACAAACATTATCACAGTTGACAGAACCAGGATTAGAACTCCTACCTAACTAGTTTGGAATTATGCAGTTATCACAAGTGCCACAGAGCTTATATCTGAAAGAGCTGTCCAAAGGTATTTTTAAAGGTGAGTGACATCAGCTGCAGTGCTGAAGGAGGGATGAGGGAAGTGTCAATGATCACAAAATCTGATGTCAACAAAGACACACAAACTGTCACACACACGCGCACATTTGCCAGAACCATGATTAGAACTCTTACCTACCTAGTTTTCTACACTATTACACAGTTATTGCAAGCACCACAGAGCTTATATGTTGAAAAGCTGTCCAAAGGTATCTTTGAAGGTGAGTTACATCAGCTGCAGTGCTAAAGGAGGCGTGAGGGGAAGTGTAGGAAGTGTGAATGACCACAAAATCAGGTGTCAACAAAGACAGACACACTTTCACCCATTATTACAGTCACCAAGACGAGGGTTAGAACTCCTACCTAACTAGTTTGCTACACTATACTATTACACAGTTATCACAAGCACCATGGAGCTTATAGAGCTAAGACTTAGCCAAAGGGTTATTTCAAGGTTACTGACATCACCTGGTTCTGTCAACTGTGATAATGTGCGTGTGTGTAGTCTTTACTACCTAGGTTATCCCTTGGCTGCTGTGTGCTCCAGGCCCCTGTGCTTCACATCCTATCTCTCCAGCTTGCCTACCCTCCACTAGGAGATAAGAACCCACCAGGCATCTAAGGACCCATCCTAACCTACCAGCTGTAACATCACCCTATAAGTGTACCCCTGTGCTCTTCCAAGAAAAGAAAGAAGAGCGCATGTGTTGTCCTCATACTGACTTTAAAACTAATGTGTAGGTTGCTTATTCCTTGTTGTTGTTAATTGCAAGCTTCTCTGCCTGGTCAGCCAGCAGCCATACCCCCCCCCGTATCCTGTAGTCAAAGTATAGTCCCTCTCTTGCTTTAACATTACCTCCCCTAGCCAAATAGATCATCTTTCTAGCCTTAGTCTATCCTTCCCCAGAAACTACTGCTGCTGTAATTCATTTGACTGTCCACTAGGTGGCACCTTTTCCCTATCTTTTTTTCTATCCCTCCATCCCAGAAAATACTCATTCTACTGTCTGCTGTATATACCCTTCCTACTATATTCCTTTCACACAACCCTGTTCTGCTTTAATTACCCACTTTCCTCCTATATATTCTCCCCTTCTACTTCTTATTCACTCTATACCAATCTGAAATTAACTTACCTCTAACAGTCAGCATTCCACTGATTGTTCACCTTGGCTGTTTCACTCACTTGTCTCTACTCACATATTGTGTCCCAAGAATGCCTCATATTTCTAACCTGTTTACCACTTCTTTTCCATTGCCTTTTAATTCCCTGATTTTATCTCATTGCACTGTCTCCTCCTTTCCCTACCCTCCTCTTATTCCTAAGATAACTGATCCCTTTCCTTCTCTCCCATTTTATCTACTTTAGCCCCTCTCAGCATTTACCTGCTTTTCCCCTTTCCCCCTCCCCCATCTACCTCATATCCTCTCAAAATCCTATATGTACTACCTGCCCCTCCTGGTGCCATCTTTACTACCTAGGTTATCTCTTGGCTGCTGTGTGCTCCAGGCCCCTGTGCTTCTCATCCTATGTAAGTGACTGTTTTTGTTTTACTGATTGTTAATATTGATAGTTATCTGGTTTTGCTGTCCGTGTACACATCGGATGTACTGTTATGCTATTACAACCATTACTGTATTGACTGGCGTTTAACCTACCAAAAACCGCTGTAGTAGTGTTTCCCACGTATAGTTGCACTAGGGAATTTTAGATAGCCCTGAATGACTGTTAACTTGTTATGTATGATTTGTTTAATATTAAGTCTGGATCCCTAGTTCATTGGGACATATTAATGTTTGACTAGGTTTTGTCTAGTACCTGCTTACCAACTGAGTGCATTATATCTAATTGGGGGTCCTGCAAGACACCCTGTAAATAAACGTGAACTCTACTTTGTAACAAAGCAAGGAATATCTTTGCCTGTTCATGTTCTGTGGTACTCACAAATAGTGGCGGGAGCTTAACTTTGCTGCTAAGCAAGAAGCAATTGGGCTTTTTCTTGCTCTGCACCACTCAAAAGTTGTGGCATTATAACCTTATAACCATAACCACAAACAGAACACATTAAATGTGCTTCTGATAGTGTACGGGAAACCAGGTGGAAGTAATAGTTATTTTAAAGCCTGCATAGGTGTAACCATAAACTGATTCTATTTATTACTGCTTGCACTCCTAGCATTAAGAGCAGACAAAGGAGTAAGCTTTAATTATTTTGTTTATCGCTTGTATAGTAAGCATGACTACCAAACAAAGTATATACTTTACCCATACACGTGGAAAAAGCTTCAGATTGATTAAGTCTCTGAAAATGGGTAGTGTGTATACTAATTAACCTAGCTCCACTACACAGGAAAATGACATAGAACACTAGGTGTTCAATAACGCTTTTGACATTTTTAGGAAGCATATCCTTCAATCTTTAGGATTATATTTGTTTTAACATAGCATTAGCAGGCATCTGTACTTTAGATAGGACCATCAAATTACGACTGCAAGTAGCTAATAGCCGAATTAATGCTGAACTGATAAGACTGTTCTAATCACACTTACAAACTGACTAAAAGTAACTATACTAGAGCCTGTTGTTTTATATGAACTTTTAACACTGTATTTACTGTTTAAATGCACCAAACTGAATATTGATTTACCTTTAATGCAACTGTATTTGGGTCTGTCGCATTCAATGCATTATTTCTAGCTGTGTTTTAAATACATAGCGGTACTTAAGTAAGATACAGCCCATACCAGTAGTTAATTATCCCACAGTGTTTGAAATTGTTGAATGGCAGTTTAGATGCAGTATGATGTTATCTTTCCCTGTACTATAGCCAGCATTGTGGGATGATTGTTTTTATGTGGTTAATTAAGTATTTGCTTAAGAATTTTCTGTGAACTAACTAAATAAGGATTTTTGTTTTTCCTTTCACTCTTCCTGATGTCTTGTTCTGTAACTGCTCTCAGCTCTCCAGCTTGCCTACCCTCCACTAGGAGATAAGAACCCACCAGGCATCTAAAGACCCATCCTAACCTACCAGCTGTAACATCACCCTATAAGTGTACCCCTGTGCTCTTCCAAGAAAAGAAAGAAGAGAATATGTGTTGTCCTCATACTGACTTTAAAACTAATCTGTAGGTTGCTTATTCCTTGTTGTTGTTAAGTGCAAGCTTCTCTGCCTGGTCAGCCAGCAGCCATACCCACCTGTATCCTGTAGTCAAAGTATAGTCCCTCCCTTGCTTTAACATTACCTCCCCTAGCCAAATAGATTGTCTTTCTAGCCCTAGTCTATCCTTCCCCAGAAACTACTTCTGTTGTAATTCATTTGATTGTCCACTAGGTGGCACCTTTTTCCTATTTTTTTATCCCTCCATTCCAGAAAATACTCATCCTACTGTCTGCTGTCTATACCCTTCCTACTATTGTCCTTTCACACAACCCTGTTCTGCTTTAATTACCCACATTTTTGCTTTATATTCTCCCATTCTACTTCTTATTCACTCTATACCAATCTCAAATGAACTTACCTCTAACAGTCAGCATTCCACTGATTGTTCATCTTGGCTGTTTCACTCACTTGTCTCTACCCGCTCCGTTCAGCCTGCGGGCTCACTCCACTCCCCTACCCTGCCCCCAATTTCCACCCGCACCCAGTGGTCCTACATTTATTCCTGTAAACCACACCCCCATCACATCTGCTCCAATCTAGAAACACACCTTATTAGCACTACCCACCCTTCTTAACAAATCACCTCAACTGGCCATATTACGTTACCTCCCTGCCATTCTTGTAATAACTTCTTAACTGTTGATACTACCTACCGCCTTTTTATTCCACATCGTATACTAAGATAATGGCTAAATTATCCATTCCATGTCAAACAAAATTTTTAATCCTGGCCTCTCTCTTGCCTCCTCTAACTATTACCTATCTATTAACCTCCTATGAACTAGGGAATTAGGGGAATTATTGAATTAGGGGACAATTAAAACCATTAAAGTTGTACTACCCCTAGAGCTCTATAAAAGTTTGTTGAATCTTTTTTATGTAAAGCTCTAAAAGTTTTTTATATTCTTAAAAAAATGATGTTTCCTATAGGGGTAGTACAACTTTAATGGTTTTAATTGTCTCCTAATTTGTTTCATTGTGCTTTGTTATAGATTGGCTGTGTCATGTGGTTTCTAGTTTTTACTATAAGAATTGTTAATTTTATTACAAATGTATTATACAACACTGAGGAAGGGTCTTTTTTCCCGAAAGCATTGTTATATTTTAATAAAAGTGAGTTTTCATCTCATTCGTGTTTGGATATATTGATTCTCTGCTCTGAATAGAGAGGATTTAAACCGTGGTTACAGCTGTGTATCTATTATTAGACATTCATCCTAACCCCAGCCCAAATAATACTTCAGCCACTGAACAAGGCAACTTTAACATTACTAGTACACAAGCCCTTATTAAACCTTCTAACTCACTTTATATAGCACATCTTAACATACGTAGCATTAACAGCAAAATTGCCCACCTCCATGCCCTCTTAGATATCCACCTATTTGACATCCTATGTTTATCTGAAACATGTCTAAAACCTACAATTAATGACAATGAAGTCACCCCACCTGGTTACAATATCCTCAGATTAGACCGTACAAACAAAAAGGGAGGGGGTTTAGCAATCCTTTATAAAACAGAGCTACAAGTTACCTCTGCAAACCTTAGACCACCTGTGTACAATAATGCTGAAATCCTCATTTCCAAATGTCATGTCAACACATGTAAATCCATATACATTGCTTGTATTTACCTTCCCCCCTGGAAATAACATTAATACCCTTGAAAATATTCTAAACTGGCTGTCTATTAATCTTCCACAAGAAACTATAGTCCTTGGAAACTTTAATATCGACTGGAAGTCCTGTAGTACTATACATCCTATGACCCATATTAACCTATATAGCTTCTCACAAGCTATTACCTCCCCAACCAGGCTCAATAAAACCAATAACAAAGAAAGCACCTTAGATTGGATTCTTACTAATTCTCCTCTTCAAACATACAAAGTAGGAACCCTGATGATCTAAGTGACCACTCACTAACATATATCATCAGACAAAAAAAACAACATAACTTACCCAAATACCTTTAAGACAGTATGGACCAAAAAACATTTTAATACAGAACTATTCCAATTAGAACTTAAACAGTGTAATTGGTTACCACTAAAATCCGTCCCACTAGATGAAGCAGTGGAATACTTTAATTCCACATTCTTAGCCATCCTTGACCATCTTGCCCCATCATGCTCCATTAGAAATAAGGCTAAACCTGCCCCATGGCTCACAATAGCTACTAGGCAAAAAAATCCTCCTTAGAAACAAATCTTGGGCTAAATGGCACACTACTGAGAATTCTACAGACCACCAAAACTTTAGACAACTTAGAAATATGACAAACAAAGCTATCCTCTTAGATAAAAAAAACTTTTACTTACAACTATAACAAACTCACCAAAAGAATCCACAAAAGATTTGGTCTAGCATTAACAAACTATTACACCCAGGTCAGTCTATCACACCTAACCCTCAAGGCTCCAACATTGAGAATCCAACACAAACTGCCAATGCCTTCAATTCTTTTTTTCACAAATGCCATCCAAACTCTTGCTAGTCAATTATCTCCAGGTACCGCAAGTCTACCAACCTCACCTACTTGCCCATTTCCATTATTTCAGTTACAATCTGTTTCTACTTCCTTTATTTGCTCTCTTCTCCAAAAACTAAAACCTACCACCCCCTCTGCTGTCCAAATATCAGCTGAATACCTGCAAAAAGGAGTCAAAGCCATAGCCTTCCACATTTCCATACTGATAAACAGAACCCTAAGAGAAGAAACTATCCCATCTATCTGGAAAATCTCTCACATTATCCCCCTACATAAAGGTGGTAACTCCAATGACTGTTCAAACTATCGTCCAATAGCTTTACTCTCCCGACTGGCAAAAATAATGGAAAAATCCATCCATAAGCAACTACTTAACCATCCTATCCAAAATAACTTACTCGCCAACTGTCAACATGGATTTAGACCATTCTACAGTACCACCACTGCACTGCTATCCTTTACAGACTGCATTAACAAAAACCGTAACAACAATATTCTTTCCTCTTCAGTCTTTATATATTTATCTAAAGCTTTTGACATGGTTAATCACCAATTCCTTTTAAATATACTGAAATCCCTTTCCCTTGAACCTTTAGCCTTAAATTGGTTCAAATCTTACTTAGACAACAGACAGCAGGCTGTACTATAGGATAAAAATCTATCTACATACCTCCCCATTTCCCTTGGTGTTCCCCAGGGCTCCATATTAGGTCCACTGCTATTTTCCGTTTTTATTAATGACCTCCACTTAGCAATTCCTCATGCAACCTGTATTCAATATGCAGATGACTCCACTATAATTTGTTCAGCTAATTCTCCTTCTGAACTACAGTCCCTTACCCAAAAAGCATTTAATATAGTAGAACAATGTTTTTTAAACCACTGCCTCCTACTGAACCCCCAAAAAACTAAACTTCTACTTTTTACTCCAACCCGAAAGTCAACCCCAGATTACTTCACACTCATATCTAAGAACAGCACTCTCATATCTCCTGACCCAACCACCAAACATTTAGGAATAACTATAGATAGCAACCTGAACTTTGATACTCACATTAACAGTACAATACAATCAGTCAACAAGAAATTGGGATCCCTCTATAGAATTAAACCCTTTCTTACACCATTAGCCAGGACCGCTATAGCCATAACTCATTTAATCTCCACTCTACTCTATGCTTCACCTATATACACTAATCTTTCAAAAAACAACCTCAACAAACTGGCAATTTCCTATAATAATATTGCTAGATTTGCCACTGGCTCTCCTTTGAGAACTCATCATTGCAGCAATCTAAAACAACTAGGATGGCTTGAGTTCCAAAATCAGCTTCTATTTCACCAGCTTGCTATTACCCATAAGAGCTTGTATCACCCCACCAATACTCCTACACTCTCTACTCTCATTATCCCTTACAACAATCTTAAGAATCTACACTCCTCTAATAAACTACTTATTAGTACTAGCAGATCCAACAACTTAGCAGGAGACTCTTTGTTCTCTAATTCTGTAAGAAATAACTGGAACCTACTTCCCACTGAACGCCTATCTCTGTCCTCAATAACACTTTTTAAACAGAAACTAAAACTATTTCTTAGTACACATTGGTTATGCCCTTGTACTAACCCTGACTAACTTTTTTACTTTGTACCTATGTATACTTTTCACCTAATACTATACTGTACTAACTACTGACTTCTCCTTAATGATCCATATAAACCATGATATTGCAATTTAATTCTATGTATATATGTATATAGTAAACAACTTTTTTTGTATATTACCTTTACTATTTGTATTATGCTCACCATTAGTGTTGTACTTTTTTAATAACAGCTGCATCAAGCTTGTACTGTTGCAACATTATTGGACTTTTTTAATAACAGCTGCGTCAAGCTTGTACTGTTGCAACATTTATTAATATATTGTGCATATGTGTTGGAGCTTTACTCCCCGGGCCTCTACTGAAAATGGACATGTATCCAGTTAGACTAGCCCAGTCAACAAATGTAAAATAAATAATAAATAAATAAAATAAAATAATCAGGCATGCTAAAGTAGGCCAATGGCAGGTGTAGTGGTGTGAATGGTCTCAAAATCATTCATTTCCTCATACACTTCCCAGGATCAGGATTAGAACTTATACCTAACTAGTTTGCTACATTACAGTATTACACACTTATTACAAGTGCCAATGAGCTTATAGCGCTGACACTTGGCCAAAGGGTTATTTCATGGTGACTGACATCAGCAGGTGTGCTAAAGTAGGCCAATGGCAGGTGTAATGGTGTGAATGGCCTCAAAATCATTCATCTCCACACACTTGCCAGGTCTAGAATTAGAACTCCTACCCAACTAGTTTGCTACAATACAGTATTACACAGTTATCATAAGCACCACAAAGCTTATAGGTCTGAGATTTGGCCGATGGTTTATTTCAAGGGGACTGACATCAGCAGGTGTGCTAAAGTAGGCCAATGGCAGGTGTAGTGGTGTGAATGATCTCAGAATCATTCATTTACACACACACACACACACACACACACACACACACACACACACACACACACACACACACACACACACACACTTGCCAGGACCAGGATTAAAACTCCTGCCTAACTAGTTTACTACACTACAGCATTTCACAGTTATCACAAGTACCATGGAGCTTATAGAGCTGAGACTTGGCCAAAGGGTTATTTCAAGGTGATTGACATCAGTAGGCATGCTAGAGTAGACCAATGACAGGAGTAGGTGGTGTGAATAGCCTCAAAATAATTCATCTCCACACAAAGGCACATACACTTGCCAGGACAAGGATTAAAACTCCTACCTAGCTAGTTTGCTACACTACAGTATTATGCAGTTATCACAAGCGTCACAGAGCTTATTGGGTTGAGACTTGGCCAATGGTTTATTTCAAGGTGACTGACAGCAGGAGTGTTAACATGGGGAAAGGGAAGTGTAATGTGTGTGAATGGGCCATAAATCATTCCTCTGGAAACACACATGCACACACTCAGTCACACACAACTTCATATTTGACAGGACTGAGTATACATATGCTACATGAATACTGATTTGTACTATTGTGTTACACAGTTATCACAAGCACCACATATCTATAGGGCTGAAGGCTACCAAAAGGAATGTGTACAGAGATTGATATCAGCACATCATGTGATATTGGCCATTTGGATGTGTAGTGGGTGGGACAGGCCTCATAATGGAATTCTCTCTGTCACTGACTGTCTCTCTCTTCCCCACATCTATGTGTGTGTATGTTAGGCATATTATAGTGTGTTGGCCTTGGATATGTGTGAGCATTCCTATCCAATGTGTGTGTGAAGCATGAATGGTGTACAGTTTGGTGTGTGTGCACAGACATCTGCGAATGACAGATATGTATAGTCCATTGTGTTGTCAGACATGGGCTTCATTTCTGTAAGTGTAGGAGCATGCCCAGTATGACCTTCTGTATTGAGTGTGTGAATCCATTCCAGGTAGTGTAGTACTCCAGTCCAGGGTTTGTTTTTCTACACATACAGCTAGCAATGTGTTTCTGCAGGATATCTGTAGATAGGTTGACAATATGGAGTCACAATGGGCAACAGATGGGGGATACTGTAACTATTGCTGTCTGTGTTGCTTGTGTTACATGACTGGTGTTAACAGAGATATTCAGACATATGTACTGTTTTACACTGTGATGTATTATGTCATCGACTACTGACAGATATAATTATTTGCTCACAGTTAGTTCCTGGGAAATACAAGATGAATAAAGCTGAGTCCAGTATTGTGGTCTGCAGCCTACACATTTTTACACACTCCTGCCATTCTGGAGGGGTAGCTACAGCCACTTTCTGATGGGTCTGTGAAAATGGTCCAGCACCTTGGTACTATGGTGGGTGAGGATCCCCTTCTTGTACATATATCGACTTAACAGAATGGCAATATCCTGCTGTTGCCATACCTATCAGTTGTACAGATTCACTCAGGTTACCCAGAGGCAGAGCTCATATATCTGGTCAGTTCTCCTTCACATTGTGGTTTACGAGCAGGTTTGTAGCCACCCATTATTGAGTTTACAGGCAGGGGTAGTATGGGCACACATCAGAGTTTCAGACTTCACACACTCCATGACGTCCATGCGTCTACACCCCCCACTCTGTTATTCTATCCTCTTCCTAACATTATGTGAGTGATATCTGAGAAGTATCCCTATAGTTGACCCTTCATCCCCATCGTATTTATGGATTGGTCCACAGTTCATGCAGTGGGACATGGGGAGCATGCCACTGGGATTTGTCAACATGGCCTTGCATTTGTGTTCTGTTGACTGTGTTAGGTTGTTAGCTGTGACCTCATGAGATACCATATATTGGCACTATGGGTGGGGCACAAGCTTTTGACAGAGGAGTGTAGGCCATTTGGTAGTGATGCAGGCCATTTGTAGCAGGCATGTGCATTCTGTTACTCCTACATTCCCAGACTGTGAGCCAGTGGATTCCCCTGGGATGACAGGGCAAGTGTACAAGGTGTTAATGGCAATAGTTCCTGTCTATATTGATCCATTGGTCTGGATGCAGGCAGGGTGCTGCTTACAGTTAAGGACACACCTGCATAGGACAGCTCTTCAGTATGCTCCATTCTGTGGGTATTACCATTCAAAAGTGGGGTCATACTGTACTCATTCCCAACAGCAGGGATATGACCTGTGATGAACCTGTGGCTAACGATGGGGTGAGCTGAGTGCATGTGTGATAAGGAAGCTACTTGCAGTTGATTCACAGATATAATGTGACATTCCCCTTATGATTCCTTGGGCAGGGACATAGGCAGTCCCTAATTACTTCATAACTGTGAATTTTTTGGTCTGCCAGTGATTGACCAGACTACATCAGTATTCCACACTACACAGATAACTAATGTGCTGCTAACTTGTCTGTACAATTCCAATGCTGCGTGCAGCTGACAGTTAAATTTTATGAACTCTGTTTAGGGGACTTCCACCTGTGTACTGCATGTATGTATGGGCCCACATTCATGGCATGTCCATCTTTCAGATGGTGACAGATATTGACATCTGGACAGTGAGTATGGGCAACTACTGACATGGGTATTGCTGAGAAGCATTGTATTTGGCACTGAAGTTGATGGAACATGGCCCTGTCAACCACAGTACTGCCCACAGGCCATCGAGACACAACCCTCCATGCCTACATGCTGACCACTTCCAGACAATATTGAACGCACAACAATCTAACACACAGACCCCTGCATATTGTACACATACAACAATCTATCCTGTAGATTGGGCCAGCTCGGGTAATTTGTGCTCCACTGAAATTATTCCTCACACTTACATGTTACTGCATTTCTACATGGGATTGTGGGGGGGGGGGCACACCTGACAACTGTAAACTGTGCTATGACTGTACTGGTATGTTAGGTACTCTGTTGGCTTCCACATCATTTTGTATTCTGACCTATCTTGCAGACTGGAGGCATATCAGTGGAGTACAGATCTTAGGTTTTATTGACCTACATTTCAGTTTCAGACTTCTTACCATTCAGAAGTAACACAGAACTGCCAGACCTGTTGCAGTCTGTCTGTGAAGGTCTGGAGGGTGGCTGTTCACCATTGCCATCAGTTGGAGGACTTAGCCCAGCCTTTTTTTATGGTCATCTACACCTGTCCTGCTGGCTGAGGCTGGTGGTGCATATGTGAGCCTCACTGACATGCATGTGTGTGTCCTATGGACACACATTTGGGCCACCACATGTATTGCAGTAGGATTTGTCACCTTGTCTAGTACTGCCTAGTGTGTTGACACCAGTATTTTTTATGGATTTCATGCTGCCCATGTAGGTGTCCAGTATCTGCTGCCATCCCATTCAGCCACCCATGTCCCTTGCGTGCTCGCATCTATACCATAGATACAACTATCAGAACATACTACTCCATTCAGTAATTGATAGGAAGAGTGACTTACCTTGTGGCTGGACCAGTATTGAGGATGGTGCTGGAGGGATGACTATGTCGGATGCACATAGTACACTCCCTATACATGGTAAAGAACAGATAGTGTCATATTTGGCATCCCTTTTACTGTATGTAGGAGTCAGAGAGAGGTGTCATTCTCTGGGTCCCTACTGTGTCAGTGTATGTGCTATGCGTTGCCTCTTTGCCAAGGCTTGAGCATAATGGGCACGCCTCCTTCTGCCTACATGGGCAGGCTCAGGTGGTTCTTTCTCTGAGTCCCTCTGTGCTTGTGTTGACCTTGGCAATGGTGGGGGTCTTTGTGGCCTTACCCCGTGCTGTTCCTGCTGCAGCTGTTTCCGCAGGATCATACTGTGTAGCATGGCACATACTATGAACATTTGAGTACATGTAGCCGGAGAGTACTGCAAGGCTCGACCGGATATGTCCAGGCAATGGAACCATCAACCATGACTTAAGGATCCCAAACACATGTTCTATTATGATTCTGGTTTGTGTGTGGATTTTTATGGAGTTCTTGTTCAGGTGTGTGTGCATTTCTGAGGGGTGTCATCAGCCACGGCTCCAGTGTGTAGCCAGCATCCCCCTCTAGGTGACCATATGGGATGTCCTCACTGGCAAATGACTGCTACAGCTGTGTCATATGCCAGATGTGGGAGTCATGATAGCTTCCAGGGCTGGCAACACACACATCCAAGATAATGCCCTGGGCATCGCACATGACCTGGCCATTGATGGAGGGGAAGCCCTTGTAGTTTATGCAGACCCTACCCCGCTCACTGGGTGGTGCTTTGATGTGTATGTGCGTACAGTCTATAGAACACACCACCTCATGGTATTCTGCTATTTTGTGGAAGAGATGCATACTGCTGGTCAATGCCACATGGGTGATGGGGAAAGATATGTGCTCACTGGCATGTGCTGACATGGCATCCAGAAACTGGTGGAGTACCCTGGATGCTGATGCCTGTGAGAGCCCCATGATATCCCCAGTTGCCCTTTAGAAGGTACCTGTGGCTAGTATTTATAAGGCTACACATACCTTGGTATCCACTGGAATGGGTTCCCCTCTGTTGGTTCTGTGTGTGAGGCAGAGTCGGCACAGCTCAGCAGTTTCTGTAGAATGTCCCTATCCACCCTATAGCACTC
Source organism: Protopterus annectens (assembly GCF_019279795.1). Taxonomy (NCBI): domain Eukaryota; kingdom Metazoa; phylum Chordata; order Ceratodontiformes; family Protopteridae; genus Protopterus; species Protopterus annectens. The sequence goes on from NC_056727.1 coordinate 1,062,809,451, forward strand.
CACTATCTCCAGCTCATGTAGGCCCTGGTAGGTTATCCTGAGTCTGTAGACTCTTATCCTCCTCCTCTTCACTGTGGGATGGTCATCATCATTCATATCCTCACCACCCTCAGCCTCTTGCACATATTGACATATGAGAGCAACAGCAGTCCCTATCATTTGTTAGTTTTGTCAGGTAAAATTTCCCCATCTGTGTACAACGGTGGTGTAGAGTTTCTGGGAAAAACCAGAGTGAAAGTGGTTTGCATAGTTTATAGTACTTTGATTTGCTGGTCTGCTGCCTGTGTAATTGACTGATTCTGATACATTTCACCTGCCAGCTATGCTAGTTCTCCTTGATTGCCTTCCTATTTCTGTTTTCCCTTCCCATTGCCTTCCTGTTTAAGCCCTGAGGTGTGCCGCCATACCTACTGCTCAGATGTGAACTGAGCTGCTATTTCCTGTTTTTTTTTTTTTTTTTTGTTTCTTTAAAATCTGGTATGTGAAGCCCACACCCATTTAAGCAAGGAAAACAGTGCTCAACAATGTGAGACACACACACTTTCTTAGCTCTGCTTAGCTAAGAGTGAACATGGGCCGCAGGGCTTCAATAAGTCTACACCAAGCATGACACACCCCCTACTGAAGTTATCCTCTTGTCCTGCCTACATAGTTCTCTATTCCTGCACCTGCATGGTTAGGTGCAGGCTTCCAGTAGGTAGAAAACTGTCATTCAGTGTAGGTCCCTTCATTTGCATACCCCAGTGTGCAGGTCCATAGTTACAGTTCCTAAGCGCACCCTTTCCCTTTGGCAACCAGTGCCCCCTTGTCTTGTTTACATTCTGCTTGCCATTGACTATAATGGCAAAATGCAGATTTTTGTTAAAAGGCAGTTTTTCCCTTCTTTTTTTAATTTTCGGAACCCACATGTTTGCGCACCGCTCCCCTTAGCTTAAACAGCCAAGATCGGCCAAAAGAAATGTTTTATTTTTATAATATTTATGTGCCTTTTAATGTCAATTTTTTTATATTTGGCCATTGGCCTCCCTGTTCTACATAATACATGCTTTTCATGAGCTGTCATACCTCGGTTTTGTCAGATGCAAAAATGTATTCAGCTACTAGCTGAATACATTTTTGCACTGACACTCTTCCTATACGGAATCCGTTCAGCTTGCTGGATTGCAAAATCACCTCATTTGCATGATATTCACCAGCAAATGAGGTGATTTGCATACTGAATGGAATTCCATGCTGGAACAGTATAGGGCCACTCATGCATGCAAAAACGGCCCTATCCTGGATCGCACCGAGGCCATATTGGTACAGATGCTGCTACACTGTTCTTGCACAGAATTTGGCCATCCATGAATCCAGCCATATATCTCTCTTTCCATTTGTTTAAGTGTAAACAGAATTAACATCTTAAAAGTTAAATAATCTAAAAGAATTCCCGTAGGAAGGTGAAATATATGATTACCATAGAACAAAGTTAAGTGCCTGAAACATCCTTTAAATGCTCTTTTACAGTAATAGAGTTTGACTGAAAAATATATGTATGCCTGTGACACTCAGAAATTACACAGCAAGATGTCAATATGTAATTTGTAGTTCTTATCATTTTGTGAATAATAAATAATTATACTTTTGTCTGAGAAGGTTTAAAGAAGAAAGAAGAATGCTAAAGAGTGTTAACTGGCTTCACGTCCACAGTTCTTTATCAATATTGCTGTGTGTGTGCATATGCGTGTGTGTGTCTGTGTGTGTGTGTGTGTGTGTGTGTGTGTGTGTGTTTGCAACAAAACCAATAATGAAAAAGTACACAATACCTGAGCTAATACATTAATTTGGTTTCTGACTATATACTATCACCAAGAGTACAAAATTATGCAAAATACAAAATAGTACTTCCAAAAGTTCAGAGTTAAATTAGATATTGCCAGTTAATGGACAACAGTGCAACAGCAACAAGGTACAGCAATGCACCATTGCTTAAATGTGATAACATTACAGACAGCAGGAAACAGTGCTTATTTCAAAGATACAACAAGATAAGTCCAAATGGTTACATTAGTAAGCTGTAAGTTTAAAAGCATCTAACAATATTAACTATATGTAATAAGACAAAAGTAAGATATTTCACAGTAGTGACCAAACTGAGAGAATGAGACAGAGAAGGCAGTGAAATTTATAGAATATACAAGAAGGCTGTATACATTTATTTACCTGTTATAGACTAGGCTCTTCTTATAGTTATACAGAAGGATTAATGCTGCTTCACACTGCAGAGTTCCAGCAAAAATAATAATAAGTAAACAAATAAATAAAATAAAAAAAATGTTCAGACATCTATTCCTGGGTATATTCCTTCTCTGTCTTCAGACCTGAGAGCAATCATGGGTAACTGTCAACATTTACAAGGATATCACTACACAACTGATTTCTTGGAATTCCAGTTCTGAACCACAGGTATCGAAATTACCATAAACAGGCTTAAGTACCACTTCACTGCTAGCCTTACAAACCATGTCTCCTTCTAACCATGATAACTATGTTAAATCCTTGGTTGACTTCCCTATTAACAACAACAACACTTTTCTGTGGAGGAATGGCAATTATACATCGATAAATCAGACAATTTGCAATGCCAGTGGTCAACATGCACAATGCTTCTATGACATTATAAATGCTAAGCCCTTTGTACAACTCATTCACCATCCTTCAAGGGGCCTTAGTACCATTGATCTTCCTCAAAAATATGGCCACTTCTTGCATACCTCCAAATGTATAGTTTCCTGTTGTTAAATCAGACTATAAATCACTGATGATTTCCTCTAAAACTGGCAGTGGTTCCCCTGAAAAAAGTTTTATATCTCATATCTTATCAAAAACTTACTTTTTTTTAATTAATTGATAACTTAAATAAATTCCATTGATGGACCCCACTGATAAAGTCACAAACTATACCTATTACATCTACCTCATTATAAATAGGGATAAGGAAGTCGCCATCTGCACCACATATAATGAATATTTCTGAAAACAAATCCCTGTGGAGGAATACCAAGGAGCTTAAGGGCATCATTAGGAAGCTCAAAGCAGAATATGAACTTAAAACAGCCCCTAAAACCAAAAACATCAACAAGTCTTTCTTTAACTATTTCAGAAAGTTAAAAACTAACACCCCACCAATACTCTGAGTAATAACATTACCCACTTTAACACAAAGGAAATAGTTAATACCCTACACAGAGCCAGATCAGCAGAAGCTGACCTAGACAGCTGCCTAAGGCCTGGTACTGGTTAGGGGCCCCATAAACATTACAAAAGAAAAGTATAAACTATCTCATCCATGTCTCCTCCTCAGCTGCTCTGCTTTGCTCTGTTCCATAAAGTCTTTCAATTAAAGGCTTTACATCTGAGCTAATGAGAGAAAACTTTGACTTTTTAGCACAGTATATTTCAGGCCAGTGAAGCATTGTTTTGTTGTGTAAAGCTCTGTGAAGCCTTTTGCAGGGCTCAATCATTACTCTGAAAATATTCATGAACTGCTGTTGTAGTAAGCAAGCTCTGTTTAGTGATTACTTAGAGCCATGAAGCACTACTGTTGAACATTGCCATTATTGTTAGTCAGATTTATTAAGCTATAAAGCTGCTGATGCCATGGATTTGACAAGGCATGTGTGTGCAAATGTATGTAAGCTTCACTAAGGACCTCTACACCACTTCAGAAAAGTGCAGAGAACTAGCAGTCAGTGACAGAACCAAGTATCATGGGAAATTCAAAAACAAACCCCATTGGTTGACCACCACCATAAATAAACTATAAAACAGAAGAAAGAAACTGTTTAAATTGTTTAGTACATCCAAACCCCATCTTTACATTGATATAAAAAAATGAAGAACACTATCAGGTCCACTAAAGTTGTCCATGAACTTAGGCTGGCCTCTAAAGCCAAAGATAGTTGTATATACATCTTTAACTATGTTAGGAAATTTTAAAAAACTACATTGTTCAGAATTTATTCATACTGACATGTCTTGTTATGGCTGAATTGATATTTCTAGTATCCTTGCAAACAAATGTAGTGCCAAATTCAACCCCAAGACTTGTATTTATAGGCCCAAACTCTCTGAATCAGTTACACCCAATTAGCTCTAAAGATCATTTAATGGAAGTTCTAACTAAGACCAAAAATATTTTTTCCATGGGGCCTGACAATACAACTGGTTGCTTCATTAATAGTATTAAACACAGCCTTGCAGACATACACCTCACTTTGTTTAACATAAGTGTAGCTGCTAGTTTTGTTCCTGATGTGTACTACACTACAGTGGTGATGCCCCATTCAAAAGGATAACCTTACTACTAACAGTTTGACTTTGTAAAGTGTAGATCCTGTCTATTTAACCTCATAAACTTAATTTATAGCATTACAAAAGCTGCAGATGTTCAGCCATGGAGTGCATGTTGTGTAACATTACATGACCAAAGCCTTTGACACTATTCCCCATGTTCTAATAATACAAAAGCTAAATGTTCTAAAAATCAGTCCATATGTTGTAAGAAAATCCACACAATTTGAGTTGCATGTGTCTTATCAGAAAGCATAAAAGTATCCAGTGGTGTCCCTCAGGGCTTAATACTGGAAATTTTCTTTTTTGATATTTACTTCTTAGATCTCCACACAGAGCACTAAGACCTCTGTCTAAAAAATTTGCAGATGACTGCAAATTGGAGGCCACCCTAAAATACTCAGACCTTCCAGAAAGAACTCTCCCTAGTAAACTATTAGTGTATTAAAATGGGCTCAAACTAAAGGTGAAGTATCCTCATATTTGATAGGCAAACCAACCCCTCATCATACTATATAGAGAAAACACCAATACAAATGAAAATACCAACTACCTAAGAACTTCAGTTGATGGCTCCATTTTTTTTTTACCATCATGTAGTATGTCTGTAAGGATATCCTTTTATTTAGCCCAGCTAATTGCCAAAAGAAATATCATGAAGTTCTGAAAAAGTAATCACCCCTTACATTCAACATTGATCTGGCCAGTTATGGAATATAATACCGCTTTTGGAAGTATCTCACTAAATGCATCATATAATTAGAAACACCCTAAAGTCTCCTAACCAAAATAATCACAGGCATGAAATTCATGAATTACCAAAATATGTTGGATGCTCTATCCCTTTATTCATCTTATAGACTTTTATGGGAGGTTTCTGTCTTGCTTACAGCACCATTAGTGACCCAATTGCCCTGGACCTCCTGTTTCTCTAAAAATGCAATATCTACACCAATACTAGAATCAGGGACCTACATCTTCGCCAGCAGATAAATAAGCATGGAGGAGGATAGGTTTATAACCCAACATCTTCCAAACCTCTCAAATAAATGCCCATTGCATATTAAGCATTGTGATTCACTATCTTCTTTTAAACATAAACTGGATGACTGGATAAATATCCATAAATTTACTCCAGGATTAACTAGTATTGCTCTCCTAGAGAAAGGAGGTACAACCTGAAGGAAGGTGCTGGGAAGGCATGAATGATCATAAGTATCAGTGACCTAAGAATATATATGAATCTAAAATATATAAACCCATCTAGCTTATGGTTATCAAAGTTTGCAAACAGCTGTCAGTTGGGTGTTGTTATTCATCCTCCACTGACTGACTGACAATTTTTCCATTATAGTTTACACTATATTATCAGTTTGGTCAAGGAAAATTTTCTCATCCTAAAACTGACAAATGAAGTGTAGTTCATCTTGATAAACAAAAAGAGTTCTACATCATACCGTATAAGAAACACACCCTCCTATTTAGACTGGTGTAATGGGCATAGGCATTCTTGCTACTAATTCTTTATCATTTGATGATCATATCTTCATAGTAGTTTAGAAAGATTTATATCTGGGTCATCTAATTGAAAAGATATTTCCTCTAGATCCAAAGAAGCCTGTATGCCAATTTACTCATCTCTCGTCTGACCAGTTTTTGAAATACAGCCCTTTTTGGCCTACATTTAAGTATATAACTTAACTGGAGAGCTCTCAGAGATTCCTAAATAAAAAAGATCATAGGTTTATACCTACAAACACACACACACACAGTTGCAGGTGCTGAGATTAGAACCCCTACCTATCTAGTTATATGTACTATATTGCTACATATTTATGGCCTCAAGATCTTCAGTCTCTCTCTCTCTCTCTCTCTCTCACATTCTCTTTTACAACTTATAGACTGTTCTGTTGTGCATTCTCTTTTACAACTTATAAACTGTTTTGTTGTGGTCTTAGCCTAGCCATTTAAGCCATGAAAGACACAACTGTCCTTGATCTCATATTCCTTCCCAGAATAAATGATTCCTAAAATATACTGTTAAAGGACCTAAGCCTTCATTAACATATAAATAAGAATTGCTCATATATCAACATACACTCTACCTTTAAAACAAGTGTCTACTACCTATCACAGTACCATCCTTGCAAACTTCATGGTAAACCTAGGTAATTAGATTGGAAAACATAGGTAACTGGATTGGCAGAATCAAATTTTCCCCACTCCATTTTGTGTTGACTTGCATTAAGTTGGTAGGAACTTCTGAATATGCCATATTGGCTAAACTTATAATGGTCTGTAGACTGTTTGCCTGATATATACCTATGAACCCATGAAGCAATAATCCAGTGGTGGTGAAAAATAAAATTTTGCAGGAAAATTAATGAACTCTGTCTCTCGTATATCTTAAAATGTATGAACTCTACCTCAAATACGTATTATCTATATATTCATGAAGTGATGGTTGCATTGGCTAACATAAGTATCAGTCTATTTCATGTTTATAGTATTTATGTTTATGTGATGTATGCTTTATTTGAGGTTATGAAAAATGTGCAATTTCATAAAGTAGTGTTTGGTTCCATTTTCATAACATGTTTTTTTTTTTTTTTTAATTGGGTGATTTCCCCCATACTAGACACCAATGATATATTTAAACCATTGATCACTACTGTAAGTTATGTTGTATCCTGTGGGACATCTTTCTTTAAGTTTCCCCTTCTTAGGTTCTGACAGACCTTAAGAAATATTTGCAAAGGAACTAAAAGTTAACTTCCATGTGTCCCAGATGGCTAATTCAGCTGCAGAATATGCTGACCTTTATTTACTTCTTACCATTCCACTAGCCATCATTGCTGATCTGTCACATTTGTAGCAAGTCTTTGCTAACGTGGTGTAGCTCTGAGGCTTTTTTTCAGGACATGTCTGTCCGTAAATTTTATTCTTGTATTGAATAAGATTATTTGAAGACATGCAATTAACATTAATGGGGCCAGTTACACACATTATGGATGGCAAAAGTGCTTGTTATAGCAGAACACTGTTACTAAAGCCAGTCAAGTTACTTGACTTTAAAATGTTTGGTCTACTATTTAAATGGAATTAGAAATATTAATAAAAATAAGGGATGATAGAATGCATATATTATTTAATATGACTTTTTGTAGAATCCAGAGCTTATCTAAACAATCCTATCATAGTCTATGATTTACTGTGGAGTTGATTGGTAAGAGAAATTGTATTTGAACTTATATTTTATTTTTACCACTGTTTTTCACTGTTTGTAGGAAGGAAGGGATAGCTTATAGATAAGAAGATTTACTTTGATTTATATTTTGTTGCTTTACTTTTAATTTTCACTGTTGATTGTTAGAAAGGGATAGCTATTAGACAAGCAAGCTCTAACCATCCCAATGGGCCTAGTCAACTATAAAGTCACACAGACTGCAAGAAAGATAATCCAAAGCTTATCCAAACTATACTAACTTGGTTTGTGATTTATTGATCTTTACTGTTAAAAAGAAGTGCAACTGCAAGCAATAGTGAGCACAAGCTACTGCAAATGGCATAAATGAATTACAGCTTTTGTCCGACTTTCAGAACTTATACGGTCAGAAAAGCAACTTTATCGTACTTACGTTAGTATTTAGTTATATATTATTTTTGTGATTTTTCTCATAGAAGTTGATTTAAGTTCTCTTTGAACTCTGTGGTTACTGATTTTGATTATTTTCTTTTATAAATTTTTATTTGATTGAAGCTGAATATGGATTCCTTAAATGAGTGCGCCATTAATGATTTGCAAAAGCACAAGTATCTTGTACAGTGTAATAAATGCTATGTATATTTAAAGGTAGCATCTGATAGCACTGGTGATCTGTATTCCTCATGTCAAAAGGTGGATGATTTGCTTACCATTATTAGTAGTAAATCTAGACTTACTGATGATGATTGCACTTGTACAATTGACACAGCTTGGATAACTGTTATTACATATATTAATGACTGGACTGGTGAGATACATAATGTTAGGCTAAGAGCAAATAGAACACATTTAGGAAATTATGTGTTTCTTGTCTGTGATGATGTCCCTCAAAACCTTGGAGATCTGGATGCAAGTAAACAGCAATCTGAAGATTCAGAGTGTTTAGAAGAAAACAAAAAAAGAAAGAAAGGACGACATTCACAAAAATAACAAAGAAGAAAAATAAGCTGGCAAATGTCTGTAAAGTAAAAAGAATACATTCTAAAAATGGCACTGGTTTGCTATATATCACACAGAGTACAGAAAATGATAACATTTTTCTATGAGAAAACCTTCAGTCTACAGAAAAAGGCATCATTTTTTCCAAAAGAGAAGGTAGAAAAAACAGGCAAGAGGCAGGTGAAAAGGACTAAATCAGAACTGAATGTGGAAGGATTGAAGAATATTACTATAAGAAAAAATAAGAGAAAGACAGACATTGACAAAATGGCTCAAGCTGTAGATGTACAAAGCCACCTGGATGAGAATTGTATGATTGCAAATTTAATATGCAATGAAAACAGTGGAATTAATAAGACTAATGGTGATGAAGATCGCTCCTTTGTTAATAATTGATAGCGCAGATATTGTAGAATTAGACGGTGAGGATACTTCAGATCTGGTCACAAAAGGTATTCGTGTAATTGGAGATTAAGTTATTAGAGGAAATGATAGTATAAACACTAAAAAGCAAACAACAGTAAGACGCATGAGTATCATAAAATGAGTACTTTAATCAATGCCATAATACAAGTAGGTAAGCGCTTTCACCAAATAACAGTGGCTTTCTCAGACCATATACCTAGAATAAACAAAAACGCTCATTAAATGCAGTACAAAAATATAAAAATAGCCAATAAAAACAGATAACTCACTTGACTGCACCATCAAAAGCCTCAATGTTTCTTGCGTATAGCACAATTACATCATCGCAATTGGTCACAAAGCCTTAAAATGGTATGCACGATAATAAAAGCACAGAGCCCTAGCATACATATATATATATATATATATATATATATATATATATACAGTATATCAATAACAATATAAAAACATTTACCAAAAATAAAATACAAATATGTAACCAACAAAGGCATACAAACCAACATATCATACCGGACCATCTCACATAATTTAGGTAGACCTCTCTTGTTCAAAACAGGTTTAATAGAAGCCATGATGTTGAGTCCTGACCCCCTATCTGCCCTCAGCTTCAAGATCCACTGAAGCTCAGCCTCCTCAGTCCTATTGTCAATATCCTCAAGTCTAACGATCACCCCCTATAGTTTCTATGGCCCTAAACTTAAAATCATGCTGACCATTATTCCCTACAGCATACCTTGCTAATGCACTCACAGTGTTCCCAGTGTGCATTCTATACAGGTGTTCCCTCACACGCTTCCTGAGGGTTCGTCTTGCCAACATAAAACCATTGGCAACAACCACACTGCACTATGTACACTAACTGCCTCATGGCACATGTGGCTCTAACCCTAAATCTAAAATATTTGCCAGTATCAGGGTGGATGAACATATCATCAGTCACTATGTGCTGGCAGTACTTACACGAACCACGTGGAAATGTGCCAAAATAACCACTCTAGTTTTGGGCGACATGTTCAAACAAGATGTGCATTTGTCAAGATCAGGGAAGAGAATTTTTGCAGCAGATATTTTGCAATATTTGACAAATACTAGGCAGGAATTTTGCCAGGTCAAAAACTTAACAGTTCACAGACAGCAACATTTGATGCATCTCTGATGGTTGATAATGCTAGAAGCATTAATAATAAAAGGTTTTTGTTCAAAAATTTGCTAGATTTCCACAAGATTGATGTTGTTATTGTCTGTGAAACATGGTTAAAGAACAATGAGTGGAAACTAGTTCTGTCAAGGTATAAATGCTGTTACTGTAACAGATATTCTAACATAAAATCAGGTGGGATTGTTATGACAGGGATTAAAGATAGTTATAAGACCTGTGATTATTACATGTTCATTGAGAACACCAATACTATAGATTGTGTAACTGTGACAATAAAGACAACCCTGGAACATATAACAATTGGTGGAGTTTATAGACCACCAAAGTCAAGTGCTGATAACCTAGAGGAATTCATACATTTCTTGCATGAAACACACAAGGAAAGAATATTAACTGGGGACTTAAATTTACCAGAAACAGACTAGAATAATATTGATTCAACAACACTAATAAGGAAATTATTCATAATGTATGTTCAGGAGCAACAATTGCTTCAAATTGTAAAAACCCTACCAGGGGATGGAACATACTAGACATTGTTTCTGTCCTAAAGAAATTACGGTTACTTCAAGTCAAGTTTTACCACCGCTGATGTGCAGTGATCATGGAGTTATAAAGGTTCATTTGTTGCTAGATAATTCTGCCAAACTGAAATCTAAATCAATGAGCAGAAGATTAATTACAGATTAAATGGATGCAAAACAGTCACTGTATAAAACTAACTAGAGTGATGTGTTCAGTGGAAAAACTGCAGATGGAATGTGGAAAAGTTTGAAAGAGAAAGTGCAAAAATAAAAAAAAAATGTTTAACTTCAGGATCTAAGCATACAACATCCGGGGAGATATATTTCTATAAGAAAAAGATATCTGATTAAGGTGAGAGGCAAAAAATGTAAGAAATGGAAGAGAGGGCAAACTACAACACTGAAAACTGGAATAAACAAGCTGGATAAACAAATTAAGCATAGTGTGAGACAAGATCAAGAAACATTTAAAGAAAATGTATTTAAAGATATTGGACATAATAGGAAACCTTTTTATAGATACATAAGATGTGGAAGGAGTAAAGGCACACAAATTGATAAACTGTGTGCAGATACTAAAAATTATTTTTAGACACAACAGATTATAGATATATTTACAAACTCTTATACATGACAGTCTGGATCCACAAAGGAGATAATCCTAGTGACATCCATGTAACCTTAGATACTGGAATCAAATGAGATTATATTGAAAAGGAACTATGCAATCTGGATCCAAACAAAGCATAGGGAGGAGACGGAATTAGTAATGACCTAAGAACAGTTCAGCAAGAACGTACCATACCATTATATCTATTACTTATTAGGTCAAATATAGGGAGATTCCTCAAGATTGGAGACATGCGCTTATTAAACCTGTCTTTAAGAGAAGGGGGAGTAGGAAAAACCCAAAGTCATATAGACCCTTAAATCTACTTTTATGTTATGGAAAAATAATGGAGAAGGTAATATTAGATGAGTTGTCAGAAGTGGATAAGTTGGGACATGAAACCATATATCAGCATGCATATGCTAAAAATAGATATATTACCACCTGTAATATGATGTTCTATAATGATATAATAACAGCTATGAATGAAAAATTGTGTTGTGATATAATTTATATAGATTTAATTTCAGCATTTGACAGGGTCATACACAAAACACTGATCAATAGATCAGAACAACTAGATATCAATGCACCCTTGATAAGATGGGTAGCTGCATGGCTTACAAGTAATACATGAAAACTATCATACAGCAAATGGACAGGTGAAATTCTTGGTTATAGTCCGTGTCCCACAGGGCTCTGTCCTAGGCCCTTACTTGTTTAGATTGTATCTTTCAGACCCAACTTTTTCATCTGAGGTGTTCTACAGTCTATATGCAGATGATCTGAAGTTGGGTAAACTGATTACATGTGTTACAGATACGGCATGTCTGCAAAATAACTTAACTAAATTGACCATTTGGGCACAAGAGAATAATATGCTGATAAATACATCAAAAACTATGTGCATGTGATTTGAGAGACATACATTGAAAGGTGAATATTTAATACAGCACACAGTGATTGAAACTGTAGATTCATTTAAGGACCTGGGTATGTGGGTAGAGCCAGCTTTGAGTGTTTCTAATCAGATCAACCAATTTGTTAATGACAGTTACAGAACTATAGGTTCTATAAAAAGATTTATAAAGTATATGAAATCAGAAATGATGAAGTCATTGTTTGTTAGTTAGGTTAGACCCAAACTTGAATATGGAATAACATTGTGGAAACCTTATAAGGAAACAAACAGGAGTAAACTGGAAAGGATACATTGGAAATATACCAAGGGCATCCATGGATGTGAAAATTTAAGTTATTATGAAAGACTAAAGTATCTGAAGTTGTAAAATGCACCTGTAGATATCTAAGAGGTGATCTTATTCAGGTATATAGGGCATTTAGATACAAATACCTCTGGGAATGTTTGGGGTTATCAAAAAGCAGTAGAGAATCATCAGATAACCTATGTAGAAGATTCTGTAGGAATGAGAAGTGTACTAACTGGTTCACTGAGAGCAGCTGATGCATGGCACAGACTACCAAGTTACATTAAAGCAAGTACTAGTTTAGATATTATTAAGAACAGCCTGGGCATTTATTATGGGAACAACTGTTTTGGTATATTGGCAGGCTAGAAGGGCATTAATGCATATGCTTGAAATATTTGTATGTATGTATGTATGTGTGTATGTAAGCATGTTCTTTTGTACTGGATATGTCAATTTGTGTACAGGGTTGAGAATGAATGGGCACACATAGCTGGGGCTAGGAAAGCATAGCAGTGGAACAGAGGACACAAGTATGAAAACATTGACTAAACACCTGCCAAAGAAGGGTCTTTTGGCTTAATAGCCATTAAGGAGCATAGCAGAAAGACCCTTCTAGGCAGCAAGCTATAGGAAACAGATATTCAATAAAGTGAGAGGGAATCAAAGTCCAGGAGGGTTCTGTACATTAAATGTCTGTTGTTCCTAAGTATTGTCTTGAGTTATTTTATCTTTTATTTTAAAAGATCTAAGATTAGGATGCCCAATGGAAGAGCAGCAAAATGACTGTAGTGAATGAGAGGGAAGGGTGCATGCTTCACGTGCAATCCTTATCAATAAACATTGTTATAAGGATACAAATGAGCATAGACAGTGCAGAGATAATGAAAACCACATATCAGATGGTTGCTGGGTTGCTAAAAGTGCTCTTCTGTTAAGCCCTCAAAATGATAATTGTAATAGGTCAAAGAGGAGGAGCGGTGTTGTAATTCATGAGGTTACTAACACTTTAAGGTGCCAATATTCTTAATGTCAGTAATAAATGCCAAATTTATTAAAAGTACAGAAGTTAGAATAGAAAATGTTATTATTGTCTCTAAATGTCAAGAACAACAAAATGATGGTAAAGAACAAATAATTCAATAAAACCAACCAGGTCTGACATGAAAATTGTTTAGAGATGAAAGTGTTTACTAGATTGAAAGGTGTTTTAAAGTTACTATTTGGAAGTTGTTTTTTTTTTTTGTTTTTTTTTTAAGTATAACTTTGACTGGTTTTACTGATTTAAAATTTTACTATTCTTAACTTTCTCATAGAGAAGCAATTGTGTTTATATTGCAAATTGTTTACATATTATCCTTATAAAAAGTGCTTTCTGCCACATGGTGGGAGAACATCCTACAGGTTTGACATACTATAACTCAGGCCTATGGGGAAAAAGCTTATACATTTCTCCTAGTCTTTCCCTTTGTATTGATTATTTAATAACTAACTAATTGAATTTGCAAAGTAAAGATGTGAGAGTTAAGAAATCGTTTTACTCTCAAAACTGACAGTCATATTACTAAGACCACTTAATGACATACAATGATATCACTGTAATAATCAAAGATAGGAATAGGCCAGGATTATCAAGTTATACAGCATGTGGCTTTAAACATTAGATTACCAGATATTTTATGCAATAGAAATTTGCTAACAGTGTTACAGAACTACAGTGTTCAAATGCCACAGAGCTTCAAGCTGTGAACATCTGAAGGAAGTCAGCATGAAGTGTGGGCCTTATGATTTCAACAAGAATTTTAGCTCACCTGATGACCTATTAAGTTTGCTAACAAATTAATTTATACACTTGGCATCTGTTAATAAACTGATAATCTAAGACAGTTTCTGGAATCATGTTTAGCTGATGAAACATAGGGTGGTATTCATAGTCAGTTATGCATCTGCACAAATAGTGCTTCAGCAAGTTGCAGACATGCTCAATGTGCAATTCAGAGTGCAGTGTTGCTCATGTATCCATCATGAAATACTGCATATAAACGAGTGCATACTAACAGTGCACATATTTTATAAAAAGGCAAGCGTGAACATTTCCAGTTACTTGGGGCTTGGGGTAGCAGCTAGTTTTGTGATTTCCTACTTTGAATCTCTTGTTGCTATAGTACTGTAAACCTTGGTGGTGCTCAGCACGCACAGTGTAGGCATTACTGGCAATACATAACAGATCTTAAGGTTCTTGACTGCTTTCTTGTTATTGGTTCATATAATATAGTCCTTGGTAAACCTTCACGGTCTTCAAACTTGAATTGAGGAAATGCATGACCTTCCTGTTCATATTGATGCCAAAGCATCCATAGCTTTCACTATATTTACCATGGAGACCTTCCAGAGACAGCCTGGTGGCACACTGGGTGTCTCAAAGGCTTTGGTTTTGAGGACAGTGCAGCAGTTCAACCCAAAAAGCATCCAGCCACTGCCCATGTATACACGGCAATGCTATTATACAAAACTTCACAACTGATCTGAAATTACATGAAATAAAGGCAATGGCTTAATAAAACAACTTTAATAATGGTAAAAAGTCAAACAATTTTGTCCAGTTCAGTACATGGATTTCATCAGAACCAAAGGGCTATTGCCACCTTCTTGTATACATAATACATACAATTAAACATCGCATGACATATAGACAATAAGGTATTAAATTAATTAATACTGAGTAATGTTAAATTACACTGTAATTTAAAACTGCAGCAGTTTTTTGATATTATTCTAGCCCATGTAAATAAACATCTATTTTCCACAAAGACCACAAGGGAGATCTGCCATCATGTTTGGTTTTTTTTAATTAATTAATAATTTATTAATTTATTTATTTATATTCTGACATACTTCCTTTATGTTCTTCATGCAGCAGATTACACCCATGTACCTATTATGGTCCCACCTTGCTCATGAGGGGAAGAGCCCATAATAGATAAAGCTACTGTTCCATTATCTGCCAGGTAGTCAGTGATACACTTGGCTGTATCACCAACAGATCAGCCTGGCATTCTGGTAGTGCCTATGATTCCCATGTTTGGCACACAAGTACACTGTTGCACTGCTTTCTGCATGAATGAATACTACATGGACATCTAGTAGTAAGTGCAGCATAACTCACCAGTCAGTGCCCTAGGTAGGTGTATAACAATAAGAGAGGTTTAATGAGTAATCAGCCCATATGCCCAGCTCCCTTTATGTTCTCCAAATGATGCATGTGATGTACTCAAATCTTTGCTTATATCATCAGTTTGTAACTCACAGAGAGCTGCACAGGCATATCACAACACTGCCCTGTCACAGACTTATGTAGACACTGAGCGAGTGATATGCCTGCTTAAAGCCTGTTTTCATTTCCTAGATGAGTTGGGGGGGGGGTCGTCAGTATGACCCTGCTACTGTAAAAAGACCCATTTACCAGATGTGGCATTACTGCACAATATGATTCTACATCAGCCTGGTACACCAATGTCACCACCACCACCACCACCACCACCAGCTGGTCCCTAAACCAGTGTTACAGACCCCACCTGTATACTGTCAGAAGCCTGCAGCAGTGACAGCAGCAATGACTGCCAAATGATGTCAGCAGAACAGCACCCCATCAGACAAAGTCACACATGGTACTTGGTAGCATAGCTGAAGTGGTGACATCTAATCCACAGTTATCATAACAAGCACTATGTGACAGTGTAAAGTCACAAAGATAAAACTTGGTGCATGTAACTTAAACTGTAGACAATGTTGTTCAGTGCATGGTCAGCTCATAGCATGCATCACATATTTCTCCACACTCTATACAAAAATGTATAGCTGATATGACCACAAACATCATCATTTGCATAGTGGAGTTTGGACAGATACACACAGCGTTAAGCATCCTGGCAGGATGGAGGACTATATAGTAGGTGACATTATGAAACAGATCAGATTTGATGACATGTAATTAGTCTTATATGGATAAGCAAGTAATCCAAAAATGTGAAGAAGTACTACTTTGTTTATTTATTTATTTATATTTTTTGTGGTATAGGCCCTGAATGTAAAGGGATTGTGTATATCACTCTGATTTTACTCCCCTCTCTTATGTAGACATGTTTTAACTCCATAGGTAATTATACTTTATTTTAATTTTCCCCTTCTCCCTAAAAGTAAGTAGATAAGCACATTTTATTTGCCCTTTATTCTATAATTAGTTTTGTAGAACACCTTTCATGCTTTGTTTTTAACCTCCACCAATGCTTTTAAAATACAGTACCTTAGAACTGAATGATCTCCATCTGAATACACGGCAACTCATTCGACATTACAGTAATAGAACTTTATGATCCAACCACTGATGCTGAAAAGTGGGAGAATAACCAGGTTTGCAAGGATATAGCATTCATCATAGGTAAGTGGAATGTTAAAGTATGGAGTCAAAATATAATTGGGATATCAGGAAGGTTTGGCCTTGGATTATGAAATGAAACAGGGCTTAGATTTGAAAAATTCTACCAAAATAATTTACTAGGCATGGCACACACTCTCTCTTTCAAAAGCCTGAGAGACAGCTTTACACATGAATATCATCTGATGGCCAGTACTGACCAGTACTGAATTCAGATTTACTATACACTTTCCATTCTAAGTCAGCAAAAACAAGGCTTGGAGCTGATTGTGGCTAAAATCAACAACTTTGTTTCACAAAGTTTAGAATAAAATTAAAGAAAATGAAAAATGCTTCTGATTAGTGAGGTATGAACTCAACAATATAAGTATGTATTGGAGGTAAAGAATAGATTTAAAGGATTAGACTTGGTGGGCAGAGTACCTGAAGAACTATGGGCAGAAGTTGAGGACTTTGTCCATGAGGTGGCAACAAAAAATATTCCAAATAGAAAGAAGAATGAGAAGATAACGTGGCTATCTATGGAGGCTTTAGAAGATGCTGAGGCAAGAAGGAGAGTGAAAGGCAATGGAAATTGGAAAAAGTGTCAAACTGAATTCAGAGTTTCAGAAAATAGCAAGATAAAACCGGGCATGACAAAAGTCAAAGACAGAAGGAGCATAACAGAAGCAAAACTTATCCAGAAAAAAAGTATACAAGAAAGACCCCGATATGATTAACATATATGATGGACAACTCTCTGATGTATTGCCAGACATCCTGGAGAGTAAAGTAATGGGCCCTAGAAAGTCTTTTATAATAATAAAGTTGCAGGAAGTGATGGAATTCTAGCTGAATTGTTTAAAATCCTGAAAAATGATGCTGTTACAGTGCTGCATGAAATTTGCCAGCAAACTTTGGGGTGACAAAGGTCAATGGTCATTCGATTGGACAAGGTCAGTTCATATTCCAGTCACATAAAGAGTAATGCTAAGGAATGCTCAAATTATCAAACAATTGCACTTGTGTCACATGACAGCATGGTAAAGCCCAATATCCTGCAAACTAGACTCCAGTAATATATAGAGAAGAACTGGCAGATGGGAAAGCTAGTTTTAGAAGTGGCAGAAGCACAGGAAATCAAATTGCCAACATCTGTTGAATAATGGAGAAAGCAAGGGATTTCCAGAAAAATGTTCATTTCTTCTTTATTAACTACTCTAAAGGTATGGACTGTATCAACAATAAAAATAAGCTCTTAAATAAATGGGGATACCAAGTCAGATTACTTGCATAGTGATGAATCTGTATGCAGAACAAGAAGTAGCTGTTAGAACTGTATATGGAGCAACTAACTAGTTGAAGATTAGAAAAAGAGAACAAAAAGGCTTTATATTGTCACCCAATCTATTCAGTTTATAATATATCATGAGAAATGCTAGGTTAGATAATCAGAAGCTGAAATAAAAATAAAAAAAAACGCTGGGAAAAATATTAACAGTCTCAGGTAAACAGCTAATATCACTAAGATAGCTGAAAGGGAGGCAGAGCTCATGAGTCTGTTGATGAAGATGAAAGTAGAAAGTACAACAGCTGGCTTGTTGCTTAACATAAAAATTATCTAGTCCCATCAGTTCTTTGAAAATAGCTGGGGAAGAAGAGGAGCTAGTGACAGACTTTGTTTTCTTGGGCTCAGAGATCTTTGCGGATGGTGACTGCAGCCATGAAAATAATGGTGCTTGTCTTCTGTAAGGAAATCTATAGCAAATGTGGATATGATTTAAACCAGCAAACTTACCACATTATCAACAAAGGCCTGTATAGCCATTGCCATGTTTTTGTATGGTAATAACATATGGCTGTGAGAGTTGGATGATAGGTACGGCTATGCAATAAAAACTGATTCTTTCAACTGTGGTGCAGGAGAAACCACTGAGAATTATGTGGACTGTAAGAAGATCAAATCAATCAATGCTTAAGGAAATAAATCCTAACTGTTCACTGGAAAGCCTGATAATAAAAATAAAGCTCATATACTTTGACCACATAATATGAAGACATCCCAAATAGTTGGCCTTGATCAAATGGTTAAATAACAATGATCTTATGACTGCATGATAGGTTTCAGAAGACTGTGTTATGTTTGGTGGTATGGGGGGTGTATGGTCTGCGATGTTTGGGTTTATGTGTGTTTGTGTTTGCGTGTGTCATTTCATGCATTCTTGTCAGTGCCCAATTGTTCTGTGCATTTCTATTGTCAGGTACCCAGGACAATGACAGACACAATAATACTTTATTTATATCATACATTACAGAATTCTTGGGTGTATAGATTCACACTGATGAATTAATGAATTTGGAAATAATACTAATAACATGTACCTTAACAGTAGTATAGATGCACTGCCTTCCCTATCCTCTTTATCAAAATATGTTCTGAATATGTTTATGCTGTAATTCCACCTTCAGTATTCTTGTTGATTGTAATATGGCTTTTCAATTATCTTTGCAGAAATGCAGTAAACAGTGGCACAGAAAATGGCAGTGTATTCACTGTTTCAATTAATTAAGACAAGGATATGTAGTTTGTAGAGAAAACAGGCTTTCTATTGATAAGATCTGTGAAATACAGCATTTCCAACATGCCCACCACTCTTTATCATTGTAATCAACTTCACACCTGCTTGAACAAGCATAGCCAACCATGAGCATGCACTTCCCTCTTCATGTAATAACATGTAACTTTACGTCTATATGAGCTGCCTATAGTCAAGTTACATCAGGCATGGTTCCTGCCCTATTAGTCTTATTTTTAAAGAGCTGTTACAATTCAAAATGACTTGACTGTGAACTGTAAGGATGTTCTGTTAAAGCCCAGAGTAGAACCATAAGCAGGGACAATACGAAAACTAAAATTGTCCTGTATCTGTACACTGACAGTTACAGAGAGAGAGAGAGAGAGAGAGAGAGACTGTAAGTGGCATAGCCTGACCCATTCCTTAAACTCTATATAGCGACTGACCTAGCAGATGATCTAAGCCAGGAAATAAGCATCCCTAGGTCAGGAGTGCAGTGCCACCGAAAGCATGATGATATAAACAGGAAGCTGCCCCATCACCTTACTGAGTAGAATTAAAAAGTACAGAAGAAATGTCCAGAGTCCTTCAGTAACTATCATTACATTTGCTGTCAGTGCTGCACTTCCATCCATCCATCCTTCCATCCTTACAAGACAAATATCTTTACATCCCACCAAAATTATCTTCTAAACTTTATACTATACAACACAGTAGTCTGCACTATTGATGCTGTTATATGCACTGGCTGTATATATAGACTATGTTGAAGTTATAGCCAAACTAGAATTCTGTTTCTTTTTCTTTTTTCATATTTTTTTAAGCTTACCTTCTATTTTACTCATTACTTCCCTATAGTGTACCCCTTTGACTACTAATGCATGCAGCAGGATACTTTCTATAGTGGATTCTCCATTTTTTGTCTTCCACTGCAGGGCCTGAATAGGCAGGGGCATCTTAGCTGCAGTCATCCACAATTGTTAGAGACAGGTCACCTTCTGCTGTGGATCCTTGGCAGTGCCATTGGACAGAAATGGTGGCTCCTATCCCTAAGGTCACCTGGTACATACACAAGGACCAGTCAGCCCACAACTGCTGATAATGATGGAGGGTGAAATGAAGACAATACTGAAAAAGTGGTAAGTTTCATAAGCAGAGCCTCCTACAGTGAGTCAAAGACTCACTGAACTGGCAGGCTGCAGGCATCAAGCTATCAGAGACTACCACCCATCAAGACTGGAGATAACCCACCTTCACACCCCCAGGCAAGGTTCAGATTAGTGATTTCCATGACAGTTTGGAAATGTGCTTGTCTCTGTGTACCCCTCTTTTCTCCCATCATCTGTGCACCCCTTCTGTTGTGTTATAACCACCTTTGTGTATCACCACACATCCACACCCATCACCTGTTGTCCATCCCCTATCTATTTGCCTTGCCTTCTCTTTGTGACCCCTCCCAATTGTGTGGTGACCTGCACCTCTCTTTCTTATCTTGTCTTGTTGTATGTTCTGTCATAGCCCTTACGACTTCCATAGTTGACATCCTTACCCTTGCATCCATATACCCTTTCATTCTTCTCCTCATAGTCTGCAGAAATAGGTGCTATTATCAGCAAAAAAAAAAAACTTCTCTCACCTCCATCTGTTCATTCCTTTTATGTCATCCTTTTTAGCTTCCCTTGTCTTCTCTTCACCTTTTTTCCCTACTTTGCTATTCACTCCCTTTCTAATCATATTGATTAAATAATTAGGTGCCCCTCAATATACACCTTCATATAAAGGATACTGATTTAGTTGGTTTATCTCCATGCCAGCAGTGCTATATCAAGGTATGTGAACATTTCACAGCAATGTTTCACGTTGTTAGCACACAGTCATACTTCTCTTTTGTCTTAGCAAATGTATGAAGTTGCAGCTGACTTTTACATGTGTGCAGCACATCTTATATGTCTGAGCAGGGCTTCTGCACATTTTCTTTCAAGTACACAGTTACTGTTCAATAAGGCAGATTGTTGTAAGCTCCACACACCTGAGAACTAGCACAGCTTTGCTCAGACATACCACATTTGCATTTTACATAGTGCCACTGCTCACTGATTTCAGTCCATGACTATGACCATCACTCATATTCCTATGCAAGCAAGATGTACAGGATTGGTCTCACCTTGTCTGTCTGTAACAAATGAACTTTATTTATAATCTTAGCAAGCCAATCAGAATGATACCCTCTCATCATGAAGAAGGACTTCAGAAGATCTGTTTCTTGTACAAAAAATATCATCCTCACTGTTCAGTCTACAGAGGTGAATAAATTGTCCCTTCACCACTTCCTTCTTTATATAGTGTGGGTGCTGGTTCCTCCTATGTAAATATTGGTTCATAAAAGTTTTATTTCGGTAGCTCATACTTTTGATCTTGTGATCCCCTGAGGTGATGGCCAAAGAAATGTCCAAAAATGTAATGTTTTTCCCAAAGCCACTTACAGTGAACTTCAGAAGGGATATGCTGGAGTTGAACCAATCCAGTAGTTGGTAAAACTCTTCATCAGTACCTTTCCACATGATGAAGTCATCAACAAATCTTTTGTAAAAGATGACCTTCTCGAATAATGGGTGGGCTTTGAAATAACTCTGCTCCCACCAGGACAACAAGAGGTTGGTGAATACTGGAGCTACCCTTGCCCCATCACTAACCCAGATTTCTGTTAGTAATGTTTACCCAAAAAGGTAACAAAATTGTTGTCTAAATCTGTTTCTAACAGGGTACAAATAGTATTCACAAAGGTGTTCTCAAACTTGGTAAATCTACCTTATTTGAGCAGCTGAGAGGGTGGGGTGCTGTTTCATGGTAGTAGTCCAGGATGCTTCCAACCAGGAAAGTCCAATGGGATAGGAACCCGTTTTCCTCAGAAACTCAGGGAGAAAAGTGCCAAAGCATACAAAACATTGAAGAACAGTAATTTTACAATCTTTAAAAATAATACAAAAACTAACTACAGTTTAAATAATTATACCAAATAAGACATAATATGAAAATCTTTGGTTAAGAATAGAAGCAAGTTATATGACAATGATTAATATTTAAAGAAATTTTAGCCAGCTTATAGATAAATTAAAGCCAGGTTAGTATAATACAGATAGGAACTGCAATACAACGTTAGAGAAGAGTAGGCATATGTCTTCTTTTAAACTGCAGCAAACAGGTGCTACAGTTTATACCCTACCCCCACAGAGCTCTACAGCGCTCAAGTTTTAGTTAAAATAAGAATCTTCTTTTTAAACTGTTCAATTGCTACAGTTTATACCCAGCCTGCATAGGGCACTACAGCACTCATATTTTAGTCTTAAAAAAGGCATTTCTTCTTTTTAAACTGTAGCAAACTACTTGCTATAATTGTAGCAAACAGTTGTTACAGTGTATGCCTGCATGGAGCACTACAAATCTCATGTTTTAAAGAAAAAAACACAAAAAGGTTTATTTTTAAATTGTAGCAAAATGCTTGCTATAAGTGTAGCAAACAGTTGTTACAATTTATACTCTGCCAGCATGGGATGCTACAGTACTCAGGTTTTGGTTTAGATATAATTCTTTTTTTTTTTACTTTTAAACTGCAGCAATTTGCAATGTAGCAAGCAGTTTATTACAGCTTAGACCACACACAGAGCACTACTGCTTTGAATGCAATTTTTTTAAAGCCAGTAATGCATTTAAGAAAGATTGGAACTGGCTAATTGCGCCTTTAACACTTTGAACCTGAGGCAGTTGCCCCTTTTGTCCCACCCTAGCTATGCTACTGTGGTAGAAAGAGAAGATGATTGGTTTCAACAATTGGCTAAATAATTGGTTTCATTCCAGGGAGAAGACTGTATGTGGCAGATAGACATTCCTACTTGCTTTGCAAAGGATGGTTGGAATCTCTCATTCAAGGTCTTCTGCATACTAGCTAAAACACTTACTGCTTCCATAGTGTCTTTTTTAGGGAAAGTTCACTTAATCAGCAGTCCAACACTGCAAACATAACAATATCCAAAAAAATTGAAATAAGGTGTCTCTGCTCAGTGACAGATGTTCGTACATTGGAAAGAAAAAGCTACATTTGTTATTATCGAGATATGGCTTTAATGCCCAGAAAGCACTCCATCCATATCTGGGTTTAGCAACTATATACCTGCAGACCCAATGGCAACTGTGGTTACATACCCATAATGTCAGAGATCATATCACCTCTAGACAAATTCCCAGAGACTCATAAATGGGATTTACTGTTGTACAAGTCACACTAAACAAAATCAGCTGTTACCTGTCACTGTCTATGACCATAGAAGTTCATATCAGGTTCTTAAACATCAAGGATGAACTCCTCATAAATAAGAACTCTATCATTCTGGAGCACTTTAACTACCTATCAAGTAACTAGAGTACCTACACCTACAGTGTATGATATAGTCTGAAGTGTTAGATATAATAAATAAAAACTCAATGAACCAGATTGTTATTAGCCTAACTATAGAGCAAAATATTTTTGATAAGTTACATACAAATGTAATGTCATGTTTGTACAACTCTAGTTGTAACACCCTCTCCTATTAAGTCAGATAAAAACTTAGTAAATTTTTCCCTCAAACTATCTAAATCCCCAAAACCAATATACCTGAATTCAGAGACATCAAGTGCACAAATCTCCTCAAATTCTATGATGAATTCTCAAAGCTCACTTATAACAATACAAACCCAGGCCTCATCTCAGCAGATAAATTCATAAAAGAGTGTTATAACCACACAAATGAAAGCATAGTTCTGGCAGTCACATCCAAATCCAGACATAGTAAGAAATTTAACAGCAAGCTAGTGTGGTGGTCCACTAACATAAATAAAAACTGTAGTAAAAAGAAAAAAACAACTCATTAGAGCTTACAACATATCTAAAGACCCAATCCAAAGAAAAGCTCGTTCTATGCCAAATCCTAGCTCTCGTCAAACAAGTAAAACAGCAAGAAAAAATGTCGCTAGGAACTGCTGCTGTACAAATCAATATAAACTTTATTTAAAACACAAAAGAAAACTGAGTTAGCGCTTTCGGGCCAAAACCCTTCATCAGACAAAGTACTCAAACTAACAATACATATTTAAAATACTTAACATCCAATCAGGACTCAATAAAAAGCCCGCCTATTTCTAAGGGCTGGCTTGAGAGGTACCACATCATTAAGCCCTGGATTAATGTGGGCTGTTAATTCTAAAATCCATCTGGATTCAATAGCTTCTGTCTTTAACTTAATATCACCACCTCTTCTGTTAAGAAACACATTAACAATCACCCTGAACCTAAACTGATGTGTCGGATTATCTTTTATGTGATTATAAAGGGCATTATGTTCATCACAGTTCCTAATAGACGAAAGGTGCTGCAAGATCCTGACCTTGAGCATGTTATTAGTTTTGCCAACATAGTATCTTGAACATGATGTGCAGTTTGCCAAATATACAACATTAGTGGTTCTGCAGAAAGCCTGAAAGCACTAACTCAGTTTTCTTTTGTGTTTTAAAAAAAAATTTATATTGATTTGTACAGCAGCAGTTCCTAGCAACGTTTTTTCTTGCTAACATATCTAAAGACACTCAATAATTTGACTAAGAATTTAAAAAAGACTAATAGAGATACTAAGATGGTCTATGATCTTAGGTTAGCATCTGAAATCAAGAACCATTACAAATTCTTATTTAGTTACTTTAGAAAACTAACAAACAACACCCAACAATGTACAGCGCTCATACAAAATGGCAAAGTCTACTCGGACACTGCAAATATACTAGCAAATAAATTTAGTGCAAATTTCACTTCAGAAATTACTATCCAAAGCACTGTAATCTGGTATCTCTCAGCACCCCCTTCATCATTAAAGAACATGTACTGAAAGTACTGTCCCACTCTAAGAACACTTCCTCCATGGGACAAAATGACATACTGACTTGTTTATTAAATAATAATAAACATGTTGTAGTGGGACCTCTCCATAAGCTGTTTAACCTGAGCCTAAACAGACTCAGTCTCACAAATATGGCATACAGTACTGGTGATGCCACTCCATACATCTGCACTGCTACTGAACCCAGAATCTACAGTGGATATTACAAGTTTACACACCCCAATTAAACTGCCAGGCTTTTGTGATATAAAAAAATGAGACCACAATAAATCATTTCAAAACTTTTCCCACCTTTAATGTGACCTATAACCTGTACAATTCAATTGAAAAACAAACAAATCTGTTAGGGGAAAAAATATATAAAAAATACATTGTTTGCATAAGTGTACACACCCTTAAACTACTACTTTGATGTGTGTGCAGACCCTTAAACTAATACTTTTTTGAAGCACCTTTTGATATAATTACGGCATTCAGTCATTTTGGGTACACAACTGCCATCAATTAAAGAGACTCTGATTAACCTCAGATAAAGTCCAGGTGTCCTAGTAGGATTTCCTTGTCATTTACTACAGCAAAAGCCATGGTTCACAGAAAGCCTACAAAGCATCTAAGGGATCTCATTGTTAAAAAGTATCAGTCAGGAGAAGGGTACAAAAAAATTTCCACAGCATTGGATATAGCATGGAACACAGTGAAGACAGTCATCAAAAAGTGGAGAAAATATGGGACAACAGTAACGATGCAAAAAACTGGACGTCCTTCCAAAATTGATGAAAAGAACAAGACAAAAATCTGGTCAGCGAGGCTGCCAAGAGACCTTCAGCAACACCGAAGGAGCTGCAGGACTTTCTGGCAAGTACTGGTTGTGTACTACATGTGACAACAATCTCCCATATCCTCCATATGTCTGAACTATGGGGTAGGGTTGCAAGATGGAAGACTTTTACAGAAAAACATCCAGGCCCGGCTAAAATTTGCAAAACAATACATCATGTCTCCCAAAACCATGTAGGAAAATGTGTTATGGTCTGATGAGACCAAGGTTGAGCTTTTTGGCCACAATTCCAAAAAGTATGTTTGGCACAAAAACAACACTTTGCATCACCAAAAGAACACTATCCCTACGGTGAAGCATGGCGGTGGCAGTATCAAGCTTTGGGGTTGCTTTTCTTCAGCAGGAGCTGGGGCTTTACGCAAGGTAGAGGGAATTATGAGCAGTTCCAAATAGCAGTCACTTTTGGCACAAATCCTTCAGACATCTGCTAGAAAGCTGAAGATGAAGAGGAATTTCACTTTTCAACATGACAATGACCCCAAGCATACATCCAAATCAACAAAAGAATGGCTTCACCAGAAGAAAATTAAAGTTTTGGAATGGCCCAGCCAGAGTCCAGACCTATATCCAATAGAAAATATGTGGGGTGACCTGAAGAGGGCTGTGCACAAGAGATGCCCTCACAATCTGACAGATTTGGAGCACTTTTGCAAGGAAGAGTGGGCAAATATTGCCAAGTTAAGATGTGCCATGCTGATAGACTCCTACTCAATAAGACTGAATGCTGTAATTAAATCAAAAGGCATTTCAACAAAATATTGGTTTAAGGGTATTCACACACAACAAAGTATTATTTTAGGGGTGTGCACATATGCAACCAACATATTGTATGTTTTTTATTTTTCATATTTTTTCCCCTAACAGATTTGTTTGTTTTTCAATTGAATTGTACAGGTTATAGGTCACATTAAAGGTGAGAAAAGTTTTGAAATAATTTATTGTGTTCTCATTTTATTATATCACAAAAACCTGGCATTTCAACAGGGGTGTGTAAATTTTTTATATCCACTGTATAGGCCCATCAGCCTGATAAACCACATTTGTAAGGGTATGGAACACATTATAACAGTCTTTATTAACACTGACATTAGAAATTTCATTTGGCTCGATCTACAGTAATTTTGTTTTGTAAAATATAGATCCCATCTAATGAAACTGTTAAACTTCTTTGAAAAGATAACACAAGATGTTGGCAGTTGTCACACTGTCTACACAGCCTACCTGATTTGGTCAAGGAATTTGACATTGTATGCTTACTAGTATAATTAATGAACTGAATGTGTTACAATCAGACTTCTGTGTGGTAAGATGAATAGCAAATTGGCTAAAGAAGAATCCACAAGGTGTGGGTGGCAGAGGCAGTGTCAGAGAACATGAAGGTGACCAGTAGTGTCCCATAGGGCTCAGTTCTGGGACTGCTTTTGTGGTATTTACTTCTTTGACATACACACAAAAAATCAAGACCTGTGGCTAAGCAAGTCTGTTGGTGATTGCAAAACAGGAGTCTCTGCCAAATCCATCTCTGACAAATAAGCTTTCCAGTGGGAACTTATACTTACAAATGCCTGGCATATTGAAAATGGGCTTAAATTAAATGCTAAAAATGCATTACTGTTATGTTTGTCATACAACCGCACCCCATAAGTTCATAGGTTTGTTCATAGGTTGATACTAGGCTATCAGCCCTAGGGCTTATGCAAGCCTAGCCATAAGAATTCCCTGGCTATTTCTTTCCACGCTATTTACTTCCCTGGATCCCTGCATGCATATAGCATTCACAATATACCACTTCCAAATAAAATGTAGTTAGATACCTATGAACACGGGTAGACATTTCCCTCTCCTTTGATCACCATGTGGCAAACGTCACCAGGAAATATTTCTACCTAGTGCAGCTGATTTTCAAGGAAACAAAACAACCACAGCAGCGTAGAACAAATTAGAACAACCAAACAACAAAGGTACCACAAAGCTGCTTGAAAGGAGTCCCAGAAACTGTCTTAAGATTTAGCACTTTTGTTTTTTTAATCAACACTCAGAACTTCATCAAAATCTAAAACCTAAACTTCTATCCACAGTTTAAACATGGTGAGTAAAAGGTCACATGTTCACCAATGTCCAATCATCATCCCACCAAGAACACAAAGATAAAATTTAAAGATACAGTGTAGAACAATACAAAATGATATAGCAACATTAAACATCATAGTGAAGCTAAGCACAAATTTCAATAACAGTTTAAGTGAATGATTGAAACTTGTTTTTATAGTCTCTGCTCTGAAACTTGTTTTTATAGTCTCTGCTCTAGCAAAAAGCACTTTATATTAACTGTCTCATTTAAGCCTGGATGCTTGTCAGATCTCAATCTGATTTGCCATTGGGATGCTCGGCACTCCAGTCATACATTGTAGATTCCTGAAAAAATTGCCATGTCTGCTGCATAGAGAACAAAGAACTGGAATTTCTTAAAGTACATACATTGCAGGGAGTGTTTCTTTAGAGCATTACTTGTGCCAAATTTTGTGATAGCTAAAGTATGTTCATAAATCCTGAGTGACAACCTTCTTAAAGTCTTACCAACGCAGTAGTTGGGGCAGGAGTCAGAAAGAGCCAAATTGCAATTGTACCTGTTTGACCAGAGTTCTAGGTTCAAAGATTTTATTATAACATTAGAGGTGCTGCAAATGTAGTGCCGTTGTTTGCATCTGCCATACTTGTAAGTCCCTGGTGCTACTTGTCTTACAGAATCACCCTGAAAGTGGCTTTCTAAAATGGATTTAGTGTTGTTTACTCTTTTGTACCTAAAAAATAGGAGAGTCTCCTAGTATCATAGCTAGATCTCCATTCCCCAAAATTATTCTTCAGTTCTCCTTGAGAATGTCTTTGGTCAGAGACATGTCAATCGTAACTGGAAGTGGGAAAGCCTCTCATTAAACAATCAAAGGACTTTGTGCAGTGATGTGTGTAGCACTACAGACCTATTGACTTTTTCAGGCTAGTGTTTATGCAAGCAAGATGTTTTTCAATACAGACAAATTAAATATATTAATTAAGTCTTGCATCGATAAATGGCAGTAAATAAAATGCATTTCACATTTTTCATTCTTTCAGGATAGTTAAAGAAACTAAAATATTAATTACCTTGGCAAAAGATGCTTATACTCTTCTCATGGTATAAAAGTCATGAGCAGAGTGCATAAACTATTGGGCATTGTATTCTAAAGAGGGTCTCATGAAGGAGTCAGTAGAACAAAAGAATGGTTGCTTTCTTCCAATGTAATGAGAGCATTGAACTATATTCCTAACAGCTAAACAGCATCTCCAACTGAGATGGGAAATGTTGCATTTAGAGGGAATGCGGATTATCCCTGCTCTGATCTTTTTACTTAAAAGCAATCAAAACCGTGGAATCCTTTGATTGTCATTATATCTCTATTTTTATACTAGAACTGGTATTTTTGGTGCTTCACTTACGTTTATGGCAACAGGTACTGTTTATATTTTCTATTTTTTCGTAAAGGGACAACGAATACAGTAGGATTTGGATTCTTTATGTGCAACATTATTGGTTTTGGCGGTGATTCAGTCTACATCTATACTCAGTTCCTTCTTGTATCCTACCAGGACATTACTGATTTTTTTGGTCTGGTTTTTATGGCAATAACATCACGCTATCTGTTAAACCATTTCAATTGAAGAGTTTGGTCGCTCTTTTGAAAATAACTTTATGCTTATCTTCAGACAAGGACGGTTTTGTATTTTGATATCAAGTGATATATTTGCTTGGGATCATAGATTTCTCTATATTGGATGTTGATTCAATTTTTGGGACATCTATTATCGTTTCAATTAGCCATTATATATTTTCATGTTCCGTTTTTTTCAGACAGTTTTTTAACATTATACTCATTGTGGACTTTGGTCGTTTTGGTGTAACAATTTTATTCCATTTTTTTCATAAGGGCAGCCTTGTTCATTGGAACTCAGCGACGTACTTTTTTGGTCTGTATATTTCATTATATTAGATCAGGACATTATCATTAGGACATTTGCCAGCCATTGCTGATATTATACTTTTTATATCTATGCTCCATTACAAGTGACTATATCAGGCTGAGGGGCTATTTAACATCGGAAGATGGAATATTCATTTATGAACACGCAGGCCAATCTCTTCTCTATTATTTATATGTTTTCTTGTTTATCCAAAGTGTATATAATTGTTGGCCATCTATACCTTTTGTCAGGCAATTGTTCTTTTTTGTAATGCTTGGTGCAATTTTCAACTAACCTTGATAAATGATATATTTTATTTGTCATTACATGAATAGATGATTGTCTGCATTTTACACCGATTTTGACATTTTCAGTTGGATTCATCTGTTAATATATATACTTCCTAGTTTAGTTTGGGCAAAAGATTAGGTACAATTTTCTCATATTACTTTTGAGATTTAACATACATTATATCTAGAGCTTTTTATGGATGTTGTTTATTGTAACCTGTTTCCAGGGTATTTATTAACCACCCAGCTTGATAACATTATATAGCTTTATGTAGGGTACTTTTTCCACAAGCTCTATGGTGTGCTATTGCTGTTGCATTGACCAGTTGCAAGTCATTTTCCTTTCCAGCATTATATATTTTTTTGCCATTTTTGACCTTGGCCATATCAAAATGTATTCTTATTTGCTGGTGCAACGACCTTCTAGGTATTTATGCTGGGACACAGCTCATATTTATACAATCATTTATTTAAGTCTGCTTCCTGCTGAGGCTGTCATTGTCCCTTTGACACTATTTTAATTGCTGGCGTAGTTTTATACTATCATTGCCAGCTTTCCTCTTTTTTCCAATATGGACATTTCAAGCTTAGTAACAAAATTATCTGGTGATAGGGAGGACCTAAGGGCATTTGGCCTAGGTTCGGTCCTAATGGATAACTCCAACAATTTGGCCCAACCTGACACTGAAGCCAATTGTGCACTAGCCTTTGAACAGTTACATAAACATCTGAGAACACTCAGATCAAACATTTGGCATTCTAAATTGTTCAAGGCCTATATGGCAAAAGGGATTACCCCCAGAGGTCTTAGAATACGTATCAAATGCCATGTTGGGTCTGCTGATCAGGAATTGACAGAACAGTGGTTCACTATACAACAGCAGGCTACCATGTCCTTTGTGGAGGCCTTATCTAAGTTTCATGACAGAGTTATTGACTAAGAAATTGGAATTGCTACCAAGCTGGTGGAGGATGTGAAATGTTTTGAGGGTGAAACACTTTTTCACCAAACAATTGAACAAAATTGCCACTGATTTGAATAATCTAGAGGAACAATTACGTATAAGGAAAATCAAAAAATTTCAGAGGGATCAGAGTGACTACCAGAGTGCCAATCCTTTTGCTAAAAACACTAAACAAGTCAGATTTACACCTAGTTTTACCAAGACCCCTAAGAGAAAAAGGCCCCGTTCCATCCTCAAAAAACCTGGTGCAACATCAGGGTCTTCAACTGAGGATATTTCTTCTGGGATGGACAATGAACTACAGTCAGTTTCAGGATAACCGACTCCCAAAAGGACACCGGGCCAAATCCCTTTAGGTCCAGATACAAGCGGGGGAGGAGGAAACATAGAAAGCATAAACAACATACAAGGTCTTTTGAAAATGGTCATGCAGAAATAAATGTAACCAACAATGTTTTAAACTTGTCAGACTTTGTTTTAACACCTACTCAGTTGTCCGTCTTGAATAAAGGTCTCTCCTTTGTACCTGGTTTTATGATTTCTGAGGAAATATTAGCTCAAGATGTGGTATCATTTTGCAGAAATTTAAATCTTAAACTGTATTTTGGTGATTCTGGTAACTATAATGCGGACAGATTTGTATATCACAAATCTTCATTTAATCCACCTATGCATCCATTGGTACATCAGTTCCAAAACAGTATTCTCAAAGATCTTCACTTCTCAGGATCTGATGTACGTTTGAAACCCAACAATATTTCTTTGGCTGAAAAGGAAGCTATTTTGGAACTTCAAAATAATAAAAACATTGTTATCGTTACTGCGGATAAGGGCGGGGCTGTTGTCATTCTCAATTGGTGTGATTATGATCATGAAGCCAATAGACAATTATCAGATGAGAGATATTACTCCTCCATGACCATTAACCCCACTTTCAGATTTCAGAAACAAATCGAAGAATTTTTATTTTGGGCCAGGGATGAATTTATCATAACCAATGAGACTGTACAACAACTTCTGGTACATGACCCGGCCATTCAATACATTTATTTTTTACCCAAAGTTCACAAGGATCCATCCAAGCCCCCTGGCAGACCCATTGTTTCTGGAAGAGGTTACATTACCGAACCACTTTCATTATTTCTCACTAAACACCTCAAGCCATTACTTGGCTCAATACGTTCTAGATTACATGACACCACCAATTTTTTACAGATTATTTCTGATAGTCAGTTGGAAGAGGATTGGTTGATGTGCACTCTTGATGTTTGTGCATTATACACGAACATCCCTCATGATGCTGGTTTGGAAGCTTTGGCCTATTGGTTAGACAAAGCTGGTTTATATCAACCCTCTTTCAATTCATTTTTGGTGGAATTAGCCAAATTTGTTCTTACAAGTAACGTCTTCTTTTATCAAAACAAATGCTATTGGCAAACGAAGGGCACCGCGATGGGGGCCTCATTCACCCCTATCTATGTGGACCTTTTTATGGCTTATGTGGAAAAAAGTATCATATACGATCCCCTTAATAACTCTTTCCTGGAATATATTGACATCTGGAGACGTTACTTAGATGACTGTTGGTTGGTATGGAAAGGTGACATTATTGGTTTATATGAATTTATATCTTACCTCAATAACAACTTTTGGGGCTTAGAATTTACTGTTCATTATGACAAAAATACCATTACTTTTTTAGATGTTTCTATTACCAGATTACCTGATCATACTTTAAGCACAGAAGTATACAGGAAGCATCCCGAATATAACACCATCCTTCATGCTTCGAGTTTCCATCCCCCACATGTTGCACGCAATATTCCCAAATCACAATTCATCCGAATGAAACGCATTTGTTCTCAAGACTCCTCATTTCAACAACAACGTAAGGATCTTATTGATAGGTTCAGATCGAGAGGTTATGGCATGGGTTATGTTTCAAGTGCAAGTAATCTGGTTAATTCCTTAGACAGGCATAATTTATTAAACTACAAAAGTCACATTCAAACACAAATTCTGCTCCACTTAGGTTCATCACCACTTATGCCAGGAATTCTGACCAGTTAATACAAAGTGTGAACAGGCATTGGAACATATTACAATATGACCATGTAGTCGAAAGTATTATACCTGACAAATGTTTATTTTCATTTCGGAAAGGGAAAAACCTTGGGTCTTGTTTTAATCATTTCAAACTTGATCCCACGGTTCATCAACCACAAGCTTTGCAGACTACCCTGACAGGGGAACCATTAACAGGTTGTTACCCTTGTGGCCACTGTACTAACTGTGACAGGATAACTAAATCCAAACAATTTTCTAGCAGAAATTGCTCTTCAGTGTACGATCTCAAGTTTTTTGCAAATTGCAGTAGTGATTGGGTTATCTATCTGGCTACATGTCAATGTGGTTCATTTTTTGTCGGTCAAACTTCTAGACCAATGAGAATCAGAATATCAGAACACATTAGTAATATTAAAAATAAAAGAGCCAACAATGCATTATATAAACATCATATGGTTCACCATTCTGCCAAGTTCTCTTTCATGATCATTGATATTATTAAAGGTAATCGATGTAATAAGACAGGGTGGCACTCCACCTTAAACACCAAAGAGAAAAAATGGATTGTGAAACTGGGTGGATTGTTTCCACCTGGTCTTAATGAACAATTTTGACACAACCAATCAGATAGGAGATGGGTTTATTTAAGTCTCACTAAATATTCTTTTTTGTCTCACACTGATGAAGGCTGTGTATTAATCCGGCTGAAACTGGTCTGTGGTGTTATTTTCTGTTGTTTTTATGGTTATTTAACCATTAACGTTTTTCAGGTTCTCACTGTATGCTGGCTCCTTTTTGTTTTGCATTGAAAGGGAAGCCTTGTGACTACTAAAACTCCTAAGTCCTTGTAACAATCAGCTGTGCTGACACAATAGAAAATCATGATGGGATCTCTCCTGCATGTGTCTGAGAAATGAATTGCATGCAACTCACAGACAGGCCAGTTCTGACATCATCTTCATGAACACAACAGTATATTGGTTATGAAAAGATAAAAATCATAATTCTTTGTAATGCATATATCTTTAGCTGCACTGATGCATTGTTATTCATGAAGTGTTTTACAGCTTTGAAGATTCATTTAATAGTTGTTTACTGGGAAAGTCCAACTTGGAACAAGCCAATTTTTAGCACAGACCCAGAGAGGAATACTCCACCTGCATGTCTTTATAATGTGGGAGGAAGCCCACACAAACACAGGGAGGACATGCAGACTCCACACAAGCAACACCCCAGCTGAGAATTGAATCAGAAACCCTCTTACTATGAGGTAACAATGCAAACCGCTGCACCACTGCATCATCCATAAAATTGCACAAAACTTAGTGCAGTTATACATACAGTGGCCAGGAGCAAAGTACACCTCTCATCAACTGATAATCTTAATAGATGTGATGTATTTGCCACACTGCATGTGTGTGTGTGTGTGTGTGCGTGCGTGTTTGTGTGTGTGTGTGTGTGTGTGTGTGTGTGTGTGTGTGTGTGTGTGTGTGCGTGTGTGCGTGTGTGCGTGTGTGCGTGTGTGTGTGTGTGTGTGTGTGTTATATACTTTAAAGCTATCAGGCTACTCTTGTTGTCATATAGTACACCTGAAACTCTATGCCATTTGGCTGCAGCCCCTCTGATTCTAGCTTTGACCTCTTCATTCAGACTTCGCTTCTCCTCAAACACACCTCCCAGATATTTGAAGCGATTTACCTGTTTCCACTATCTTCCCTTCTATCTCAGTTCTCAGGGGAAATCAGGAGACCATGCTCTCTATCTTTTGTTTGTAGTCTGTGTGCTTAATAAATAATTTTTGACTGGAAACAGACTGTCTACCCTGCTTGGATTACTTCTGAAAACCTACTAGAGTTAATAGTTCTGTATAATATTAATAATATTTCAAAATAAGTTTTTAGTTTTTGATTTAGGACATTTTTAAGTTTGTTACTTCTACTACCATTTTCTGATTGTTAATATATAGTGATTAACTAGATATATAGGAATTGAAAAACTTCACACAGAGAAGTTTCTTGCACTGTTTTTTGGACCGACTATATTTGTATAGTGTGTTGTTTGAGACTTAGGGATATCATGGAGGTCACTTGTTTCTTTTTAGCATTGTCCAAATTTCTTGTGCTTAGAGGTTGAGATTTATGAGGTAGGGTATTTTTTACAGCATCAACATATATTACATTATGTGTTAGAGCTGGGTGCATTGCATGTTGTTTGCTAGTGTGGTACTCACAGTTTACTTTTATTTTTTGTATTTTGTTTTTGTGAGGCTTCTATATATTTTAAAGGTACTTACATATTATCGCAACCAGATTTTTTACATCCTGTAATTCCACAAATTTTCTGTAAAAAACTGCAAAAGTTGTATCATTAGTTCTGTGCAGTGGCCCTCACTACTCATGATCTGATTTCCCACATCCCTTCTGTTTCCCAATGCATTTTGTACTCTTTATTTATTTTGTAGGTTAAGTAAAGCAGTTAGTTGATTTGCCTTTGAAACACACGTCACAAGCATAAATGATAACATCCATCAAATGATGCATTCAAATCTCCGGCTGCATTCCCAATGGTGTTTAATGACCAGCTAGTCCTGAATATCTAAAAACGAAACACCTGCTAGCAATACCTAATTAAATGTAACACTGCGAATCTAATTTCAAAATTGGACTTGAGTGACGGATAAAAAGTCCATGGTCGTGGCAGTTCTATATTGTAAGGGTGTCTCAAATATGCAAAGTTAAGATGGCACATGTTAACTGCAGTTAGTACTACAAAAAGGCAGTGTTGATGTAGGAAGTGCTTTTCTGCAGTAGTACAGAGAAGTAAAACACTTGCAGGTTCACACTTCTCCTGTTTTTCTGGTCAATGTAATAGTATACAGAACGATTGTAGGCTCTGTTTTTTTAAAAGTGTGCTGACCGAGAAATTCTGTCCGCTAGCAGTTGGTTGACAACCTCCTGTTTCCAAAGCAATGTTTTAAAATAGTAATTTGGAGTATGCACAGTCATTGTACTTACAGCTGAACTCATTTCTCGAAAACGTTATGAATTACAGGATGTAAAAAATCTGGTTGCGATAATACGTAAGTACCATTTTAAATATTTGGAACTATCAGAAACAGAGTTATCTGTAAGCATAAGGCAGTTGCTACACTGTTTCTGAATTCCTAATGCTATGAGGCTAGCAAAAGAGGAAAGACATTTAGGCTGACATTCCATTTTGTAAAGGGGGAAGTAAAACTTGATTTGATTTACAACAATTTGTAGAGCTGAAATAAAATAGAAATGTATAGTCTCTGATCAATCTGATGAAGTCTTACCCCTAGTGGCATTTAAAAAGACAAAAGTGCTTTCTAATTGATTTTATTGAAAGATGAAAGTAATTTGTGGGTGCATCACACAACATTATTCATTTTTTCTTCATTGTGCAAGTTGTTTGGTGATGATCCTGTTTGTTTTTTTTTATATATATTTTATCCGGTTTACTATCAAAAAATCGAAAATAAAAAAAAAAGTGGACGAAAGTTCAACTTTTAACATCGGAAATGAACATTTCCATATGTACCTAATGTCGAAAACAGTTGTTAATTGTCGAAAATGTCACTCGCGCCATTTTTGACAATTAACAGCACTCCCAAACTTCCCTTATCTCCCTACCTAACTAGCTTAAACTCACATCTATGCAGGGGGGCAAGCCCTCCTGCACCCCTCACACCCCCCTAACTTAATATTCCAACTCCGAGATCGCACTACAGTGATGAAAGGGATGTATTTCCCTAACCGCACTGTACCGTGATCCCCTTACATGAGCGAATGTTATAATTGCGACTGCACAGTCCATTCGCAATGATAATGTTCGCTCACATAACCTGCCGAACTATGAAGTGTTCGAACATATGTTGTTTGAATACTTCATAGCCGTGCAATTGCACGGCAAAATATTGATAGTAAACCATTTTATCCACTGAGGGAGTTATCTGACACTATTTAAAGTAAACATTGTATAACACTAGTGTTAATCTTATCTGTACCAGCTGAGGGCTATGTTGATCAGTGTAGCACTTCTGGAGCCTGCTATGAGCTACTTTTATGGTGCTAGGATCTTGGCTGTCTAGGTTATGCAGCTACACATAGCATAGTGCACCTGTACATAGCAAGAATATGTTTACTGATAGGATTTGGAAAATGAAAAACTACTAAAGTTCTAACAAATAATGTTTATCTTCCCCATAACTGTGGCAATTGCTCTCTTGCCAGCTGAATAACCAGTACAAGCTGTTGATGACACACACCCCCTTAGTCAAAACTGTCTGCTTGTTGTAAATTCAGAAAATGACTAAGATGCAGCAAATAAATGCAGTAACACTGAAGAATTCACTTAAGAGTGCATAAACCACATGAAATGCAATCCAAACCATAAAATGATTTCAAATAACATCTGTAAATTGAAGTTTTGAAAAGACATACCCCCGGATTCACTATGCCCTGCATGGCGTGCAGGATCAGTGCAGGAGCTCTAGCAGGCAATATGTCTGCCATGAAGTCCAGGAACAGCCTGCAGGGGCGTGCACAAGAGCTCCTGCACTAATCCTGCATGGACTAAGCCCTTGTATGCAAATCACCTAATTTGCAGGAGAAATCCATGCAAATTAGGTGATTTTGTGCACCAGGAAGCTTGTGACCATCCGTGCAGGACTAGTGCAATCTGCAGAACTGTACTCGGTTAGTAACCGAGTACATTTCTGCAAAATCCAAAACGGAGCTGTGACAGCTCCAAATAAAGGTTGCATATCATTGAGGAAGCATGCCAATGGACAAGTATAAGGCCACTGGCATTGCAAACAAAACAAAAAATAAAAAAAATCAGCTTTTAATTTTTTTTAGCTGATCTTGGCTGTTTAAGCATAGGGGAGTGGGACGCAAATGGGATTGGGGGGAAAATAACAAAATAAACCTAAATTAAGCATTCTAACTAAAATCAATATTCTTCCATGCAAGTCAATGACAGGCAGAAGACAACATGGCCAATGAGTAGTGGTTGCTAAGGGGGAAGGCTCAGTGTGAGATATGTAAGTATGCATCAGCAGGCAATCCTATGCAAATAAGGGGAATGATAGTAAATCCCAGTTTTCCCCAGCATGTGAGTCAGGTCCCAACAGTGTAAGAGCAGGAATAGATTGGTGCAACTCTAGGGGTTAGGTGACATCATGGGAGTGTGTGTGTCAGCCATACTGTAAGTGGATTGGAGCCCTGTGGCTCAGGTTTGCTCTAGCTAAGCTAGGGAGCATGTCTAAACCTGCCGATCACTCTTTACAAAGCCTAAGTGGGTGTGCGTGCTGCACACTGGGTTTTACAGGAAGAATAAGGAAGATAAACCAGAAAATAGCAACAGTGTGCACATTTGAGCACTGTGTTTGCATGGCGTGCACACGGGCTTAAACAGGAAGGCAATGGGAAGGGAAAACAGCAGTAGAAAGTTAATCAAGGAGAACTAGCTTAGCTGGCAGGTGAAATGTATCAGACTCAGCCAATTACACAGGCAGCAGACCAGCCCAGCCCAGAACACTACTATAAACTAAGAAAACACCTTCCCCTCTGTTTTTTCCCACACTCTATACCACCGGTGTAAACAAGCGGGGAACTTTCAAAAACTCACAGCAGAAAATGATAGGGGCTGCAATAGCTATCATACAACTTGTGGAAGAGGCTGAGGGTGTTGAGGATGTGAATGATGTCGACCAACCCACAGTGAGGAGCCGGAGAAGAGTGTACAGACCCAGGATAACCTACCAGGGGCTACATGAGATGGAAATAGTGGAGCACTATAGGGTGGACAGGGACCTCCTACAGCAAATAGTTGAGCTGTGCCGGCCACACCTGACACACAGAACTAACAGAGGGGAACCCATCCCAGTGGATACCAAGGTATGTGTAGGCCTAAGAATACTAGCTACAGGTACCTTCCAAAGGCCAACTGTGGATATGATGGGGATTTCACAGGCATCAGAATTCAGGGTACTCCACCAGTTCCTGGATGGCATGTCAGCACATGTCGGTGAGCACATATATTTCCCCAACATCAGTGAGGCATTGGCCAGCAATATGCAACTGTTCCACCAAATAGCAGAATACCCTGAGGTAGTGGGTGCTATAGACTGCACGCACATATGCATCAAAGCACCACCTGGTGAGCGGGGTAGGGTCTACATCAACCGCATTGGCTTCCCCTCCATCAACTGCCAGGTCATGTGCAATGCCCAGGGCATAATAATGAATGTGTGTGCCGGCTGCCCTAGGAGCTATCATGATTCCCACATCTGGCATCTGACGCAGCTGTACCAGAGATTTGCCAATGGGGACATCCCTCATGGTCACCTAGTGGGGGATGCTGGGTACTAACTGGAGCCGTGGTTGATAACACCCATCAGAAATGCACAAACACATGAACAAGAACTCCATAATTAGGCACACACACAGACCAGAATTATAGTAGAGTGTGTGTTTGGGATGCTCAAGTCACAGTTCCGGTGCCTGGACACATCCGGTGGAGCCTTGCAGTACTCACCAGCTACATATACCCAAATCGTCCTTGTATGTGCCATGCTACACAATATGATCTTGTGGAAACAGCTGCAGCAGGAACAGCATGGGGCAAGGCCACACAGCCCCCCAGCATTGCCAAGGCCTGCACAGGCACAGAGTGACTCAGAGGAGGAACAATCTGAGCCTGCCCCAGTAGGCAGAAGAAGGCATGCCCGGTATGCCCTGGCCTTGGCAAAGAGGCAATGCATAGCACATACATGGACACAGGAGGGACCCAGGGAATAACACCTCTCTCCGACTCTCACATACAGTAAAAGGGATGCCAAACATTGCATTACCTGTGCCTAACCATGTGTAGGGAGTGTACTATGTGCATCTGATATAGGCAGCCCTGCAGCACCACCTTCAATACTGGGACACCCACAAGGTAAGTGATTCACACATGCAAGTCGGGGGGGGGGGTCACATAACCAACAATCAGCCAGCAGGACAGGCGTAGACAAACACAAACAAAGGCTGTGCTATGGCCTCTGAATAAGACCTATGGGTAACCTCCCCCCAAGCCTACACAGACAGACTACAGCAAGTCAGGCAGTGGAATGTCAGTTCTGAAGGGTAGGATGTCAGAAACTAATATATGTAGGTAATTAAAAGCTGAGAGCTGTAGTACACTGGTATGCCTGTAGCCAGCATGATAGGTAAGACTACAGACTGAAATGGAGTACCCGACATACCAGTA
The DNA here is from genome assembly GCF_019279795.1 of Protopterus annectens. Classification (NCBI taxonomy): domain Eukaryota; kingdom Metazoa; phylum Chordata; order Ceratodontiformes; family Protopteridae; genus Protopterus; species Protopterus annectens. Next base: position 1,062,850,271 of record NC_056727.1, read on the forward strand.
CAGTCCTAGCAAATGTGTACGAGTGTCAGGTGTGCCCCCTCCATCCTACATAGAAATATAGTAACAGTCAGGTGTGTCCCCCCCCCCCCAATCCTGTGTAGAAATGTAAAAACAGTCAGGTGTGCCCCCCCCCCCCCGCTATGCAGAAATGTAGTAACATTCAATGCAAAATGATCGATGGATACCCTGCAGAGACAGCATGCTACCTGTTGATGTACAACACAAAGGTCAGCACTGCAGTACAAACTACCTGGACTTGATCTACACATGCAATACAGACAGCCATACTGGGCATGCTCACACATTTAGAGAAATGAAGGCAATGTCAGTCAATAACATACTGAAAGGTCATACTGCGCATGCTCACACACTTAAACACATGAAGGCCATGTCTGCAAACACCAGTGGACCAGACATATATGACAGTCGCAGTTGTTAGTGCAGACACTTGTCAGTATGCGCCACTCATGCCTTGCACACACAGTGGATAGGAATACAGACATATATGTAAGGACAACACACTATATTAAGCAAAGGATAGACGGACATAGATATGTGGAAGAGGGTGACGGTGACAAGGAGTCATCCAGGCCTGTCCCACCCAGCACACAGCCAAAGGGCCCCAAACACATGAGGTGCAGATGTCACTCACTGCAGATACTAGCCACCAGTATCTGTCAGCATGACAGACTATATGAGGATGTGCCAGCTGTTCAACATGACTGTACAAGGAAGTAGCCATCTAGCAGCTGTATACATGTACCTGTGAAATATGACCCTTTGTGTTCCCGCATGTGGTGTGTCAACCCCTAGATGAATGGGTTATGGCCCATGAATACACACTGCCCTTCCCATAGCCCTACTATGACAAGCCTGCTGAGGTCATCCAATGTGAAATACACCTTTGGGAGAGCTGCAGCCCAGTAAACTCCATGGCACATCCTGTAACTGTGCACTGCGGCAGTGTGATAAACTAGTTAAGTAGGAGTTCTAATCTCAGACTTGGCAACTATGCTTGTGTGCGTGTCTGTGACTGTGTAGAGAGCAATGCTTTTTAGGGTAGTCACACTACCAACAATTTAAATGCTGACCTCTGGCAAGGCTGTTGATGTCATCCATGTAGAAATATACCTCTGGGAAAGCTGTAGCCTAGTAATCTCTGTAGTGCATCTTGTAACTGCAGGCTGCAATAGTGTGAAAAAGTAGTTAGGTAGGTGTTCTAATCCGAGACATGGCAAGTGTGTGTGTCTCTGTCTATATAAACAACCATGCTTTTTAGGGTTCTCACACTCCCTACAATTCATATACTCAACTTTGGCAAGGGTGCTGATGTCATCCACCTAGAAATACACCTTGGGAAGGCTGTAGCCTAGTAATCTCCATAGCGCATTCTGTAACTGTGTACTGCTGTAGTGTGATAAAATAGTTAGGTAGGTGTTCTACTCCCAGCCATAGCATGCGTGTGTGTCTGGCTGTGAAAAGAGCAATGCTTTTTGGGTTACTCACACTCCCTACAATTCATATGCTCAACTTTGGCAAGGCTGCTGATGTCACCCACCTAGAAATACACCTCTGGGAAGGTTGCAGCCCAGTAATCTCCATAGTGCGTGCCATAACTGCGTACCACTGTAGTGTGATTTAGAACTCTGGTAGGGTTCCATCCCCACCCATAGCAGTTCTGGATGCTTTGTGTGTGTTTCAATGTCTGTGTATGCAGCAATGCATTATAGGCTAGTCACACTCACTACAATTTGAATGTCCTACTTTGGCAATCCTGCTGATGTTATTCATTGTGAAATACACCTTTGGGGAAGGAGTCCTCCAGTAATCCCTGTGGTGTGTCCTATAACAGCTCCATGCTGTAATATGATATAGATCTCTGTTAGGGGTTCTATACCCACACATGTCAGTTGTAGATGTTTTGTGTGTGTGTCACTGTCTGTGTAGGGAGCAATGCCTTTTAGGCTAGTCACACGCACTACAATTAGAATGTCCTACTTTGGCAATCCTGTTGATGTCATCCAATGTGATATACACCTTTGGGGAAGGAGTACTTCTGTAATCTCTGTGGAGCATACTATAACTGTGTAGTGCTGTAGTATAATAAACTAGTTAGGTAGGGGTTCTACTCCCAGACATAACAGGTGTGTGTGTGCTTGTGTGTTTGTGACTTGTATTGTGTGTGGAGGTGGTTGCGAATGTGGGACACCTGTGGCCAATTTGGAGTGGCTTTTGCATAATTCTTATATAGTGGCCCTACTATAAATCATAATGTCCACCATACAGGGATAACAGATGTGAAATAGCTGGGAAACTGGGGTGCAAAGCCATACCCTTACATGTGACATCAAGGCCAGGCAATCACAGTTAGCAACCCCAATATTACCCAGAACATACTCTCAACCCATGTCTCATACACACACACATGCCTAGGCAACAGCCAATATGTGGGTAGTACACTGCATATTGGCCACTGATAGTAACTATGGAGAGTGATAGCAGTGGGCTACAGAGGGCATGGCACCCTGTCCATCTGTCCAATATGCACGCACATGCAGACAGTGCACTCTCCCCATCTTCCCCAATGGACTGAAAATCCTTCTATGTGGCCCACCTAATCACAAAAGGGTTTGCATCAAGATCAAAAGAGGTCATTGTGGCCCTCTACATATCACTCATCAGACCCGTCATAGAGTACAATGCCCCAATTGAGATGTACCTTACAAGACACCTGCAACAGCTGGAAAGACCACAGAAATACCTCACTATGAGGATCACTGGCCTCAAATAGATGCCCTATGCAGCTCGACTGAAGAAACTTCAGCTGTACTCGGTTTCATACCGCCTACTCAGAGGTGATTTATGCCTGATATACAAGGCCATGTCCAACCCAGAATTGATGGGCATGCTCCACCTAAAGAAAACCATATCCCCTCATGCCACATGCTCTAGAGATCTAAACCTCACCACAACAATAAATAGGACATGCTGGAGGGATAGATTCCTGTCCCAGAGACTCCCCATGCCCTGGAACAAGGTTCCAATCTGCATTAGGCAGAGCTCCTCACTAACACTCTTCAAGAGAAACCTTGACGAGTGGTTGGGAAATAGAAAGTTTACCCCGGGGATCACTTCAATGGCTCTGCTGGACAGAGGCACAGGAAACTAATCTAAGGGGGTGGCAAAAGCCAACACAATTTCAGCTAGGCTTATAAATGCCTTCGGGCAGATAGCCTAGTACCTACATATGAACCTATGAATCTATGAACATCTGTAACACCTGTGGTGCCATCACATGTGACCCACAAAGGACATACCATGAGTGACAACATGCCCTGTATGGACAGATGCCCCTAACACCAGGGAATGCCATTAACATGTTATCAATGTAGGTGCAGGGTAAACCTGCTGCCATTACCAGTTCCCACCACAGGTGGGCAAGACTGGCACATCTGATGATAATCTGTGTTCACAACATGGGCCAGACACTTCAGGTACAGTTCCACATGTCACTGTATATGCATGTGGGAGTTGTGCACATCCCAGACACTGTCCATGTCATGGACTAAGGAACACATACATGGCAAGTGATGAACAACATTGGCCACACACAATAGTCACCCAGGTGACTGGATGGGGGGATACAATACCCACCTGTGTGGGCAAATGCAGAAACCACAGCCCTGACCCACAATGTAGACCATTGTCATGTGGCCTGATCCCAAAGTATACCCATCGCCTAGCCTTGTATAGCCGTCTGGCACAGTCAAATACCACACACCCATGTAGACATGCACCCATGCATGTCCTTGTACGGTGCGTATGTTCACATCCACACTCACTACAACCCCCATTGACATACTGAAGCATGCTGTCTGATGTCAGACACCTCCCCATACCCTTTACCCATACAACCTCTGTATGACCCATGTGGTGCATGTGATACCTGCACAGTGATGTGTTGTAACAATCCCACTACTGATGAGTTTTAATCCTGACCCTGCTAAGTGTGCCAATGTGTGTACGTCCCTGTGAGAGTGTGGCTGTGTTGATGATGGCACCTGTTCATGTGGACAGGCATGTGTACGTCACCTGCTGTATAGCTACCATATCCCTGTTATAGATGTCACTCACCATCACATATATGTTCTGAGGGCTCCACAGCAGGTAACCCATGTGGTGCATCCAACGACTGCATAGAACTGTGATAGCACTACATAGTCGTTAAGGGTTTAATACCCTGTGCTGGTAGGTGCATGACACAAACATGTTTAGGTTTTACTCTCCCACCCCTCCCTGACCTGTCTTTGCCTCTCCCACTCCCTCTCTGGTAGATGTGTAGATCTACACCTGCTTTGCTTAGGCAGCAGCATGTGTATTTTAAGTGATGCTCATGATCAGCTGATGGTCTCTGCACAAATTGCAGCCCTCCCCTAGCTGATTGCATGTGGAACAGCTGTGGTAAAATTCCCATAGCCAATGGCATGGAAACACACTCCAATATCTAGGAACATCATGTTGGTTTTGGCCCTTTTCATTCACTGTGAGCAGGAACTAGATCTGTTGTTTGGCAAACAGCATCTCAGATGGATTGGGGCTTTACCTCTAACAACATACATTTTGGAAACAGGGCAACACACATGAAGGGGATGTGCCTGACCTGACTACAGACTGTAAGTGCTGCTATACTGTATTTGGAGTAATGCTGGTTTAACAGTGTGTATGTGGATATGGCTGTCCTACATGTCTCAATACATGCCAAGTCAGTTCTATGTTTATGAGGAATCCCCATCTGCAGGGTCATTTGCAGACTGGGCAGTATGTTGTGCCTTTGGTTTCATGTGTTACCCATGGAGCATCTATCTGTGGGCTGCAGAAGGTAGTGTAAGGATTGCAGTCTGTAGAAGGTGAAAGCCGTGACAGTTACTGACTTCATATCCCTCATAGGACATATGTTGCAACCAACCTGTTACAACAGTAAATGTATGAGTTTATCACAGCAACATGTCAATATTGGCCCTGTGTATGTGCTTCCAGCCCCAACTCTGTCAACCTTTGCACATATGTCATGCATGAAGAGGTGCATGGGTGCTGCACACCATAATTAGTGTCATCATATCTGATAAGCCAGTGAGATATCAGGCTGCTACACATGTTATGTACAGTAGGAGTTATATTTGATGACATAACCTGTACATACTGTGGTTGTTTGTACAGTACTGAGGTCTGTGTACTTATGGTGAATGTCAACAGTGTGTGTATTGTTAATATGTACCTTGGCCTTTGTGCAGACTGTGGTAGTTGTCATTGTCCTAGGTCCCGTCCTGTCTGATGTTTCATGCTGCTTCACTGTATGTTACCGTATTGGCTTACATGTTTGTATGGCCATAGACACACATGTCCAATAGCACAGTCAGCCATCAGACCAAACGTTGTAGTGGCTCAGTATATGTAGGGTTAGTGTGTGAGTGGCATATAGGAGGATGGTGTTGAACAGATTGTCCATATACTGTAACATTATGCTAGCTTGCCATATGTGGCTGTGGCTCTTTTCTCATTGGTTGTGGTTATGCACATTCACACAGGTGTATCTTACCCTGTGCTGTGACATGCCTGTACAGCCTGCTATATATGCAGGTACATGTGCATTCCCCCATAGGAGATGTAGGCCAGTGTTGAGCCAGTCTGCCTGTAGCCTGCACAGTGCATTGTTACATGCCTAACAGCTTAGTGTACTTACCCAGTGAGATGTCATGTGCAGATACTTGCCAGATGTACTGCTGCTGGGCATCCCTTAACAGTCATGTATGTCAGACAGAGCAGTGGGATGCTGTACAGATGTATGTCAATATTTAGTGGGTAGTATGTGGCCATGGCACCCCTATATCAGCTGGTAGCATGTGTCAGGCCAGTCAGGTGTGTGTGACTGCATAACCTATGGTGGCATATGTATACCAGTTGTTATGTGTTATACCCATCTACATGGCTGTTAACATCCATGTTGTCAAGCATGGTACACATGTTTTGCACTAAGGGGTTTTGTGTATACCTCTGGACTGTACAGAGTATGTCAGAATGTCCACACATATTGGCCAATATCTCTGCTGCAGTCGACAGGGGCAGTACGTGCTAGCAGTGGTGCTTTACTATGACGCCCTTAGGATGTCTGTCAGTAGCCAATGGCACACATGTGGAAAGCAGATGTGAACCCCCCCCCCCCCACACACACACACACCATGTCTGTAAAGACAATCCCAATTAGAGTAGCAATAGTATATAGAACTGTAATAGTACACAAATAAAGGTTTTCCATTCCTGCAAACCTGTGTGTGGTGTTTTTTCCTATGACCTCTCTGTGGCTATATGTTGCAGGCAATGATTGTCATTTGTATGGGTAGCCCATACAGTGTCCAGTTTTTCAGGTGTGAACTGTAGGCATAGTGGCTGTTCCATATTTTGTGCACCTCCTACATATGTATCTTACTGTACATATCTCTGTGTGTGAATGTGTAGTCATATGTATATCTATATATATATATATATATATATATATATATATATATATATATATATATATATATATATATATATATATATATGTATATCTGTATCGGGTTTATATCAGTCCGTCGAATTGGCTGAATATCGAATACCAGATGTTAGAACTGTAAAGTTTGAACAATGGTAATTGCAAAGCCACGGCCCATCGAATTCTTTCCCAGGGAAAGAATTCGGTGGGCCTTTTCTGTGGCTTTGCAAGTATCAGGACAGTGGTGGGAAGTTATGGGTCAGGTTCAGGTAAGTGTGCAATTGTGTGAATGTTAGGGTTAGGGCACGGGTTAGGTGAGTTAGGGTTAGGGCGCGGGTGAGGTGGGTGTGCAATAGTGAAATACTTTAGGGTTAGGGCGGGATAGGTGAGTTAGGGTTAGGGCGCGGGTCAGGTGAGTGTGCGATAGTGACGGACCTTAGGGTTAGGGTTTGGGTTAAGGTAAGTGGATAGGTAGTAGTGTATGTACAGTTTAGTGTAGGGTTAGATGTCTGATTTTAAGTGTATGTGTGTGGATTGATGTTGTTTTGGTGTCTTTGTGTTGCATGTGTGTTTCTTGGAACAGCGATTTTTTTCCCTGGGAAAAAAATCGCTGTTTTAAGACCTTGATGTTTTTGCATTTCGTGGTTTGAAGTTCGAACATATGGTGTTTGAACTTCAGACGTTTCAATGAACTGATATAGACCCACTGTATCTGCATATATGTGTCTGTGCATATGTATCCTGGGGATGTTGATAGCTTCCACATTTTACATTTCCTATGAGAGCCAGACTGTACTGCATGATATGTTACCAATACCAGCCTGACATCATACAGGTGGGATGTAGTACTGTTAACATTTTGTGCCCATGTCATCTCAGGTCCTGGTTATGGGATCTGCAACACTTGGTAGTGTATTGCAGGGTGAACGTGTTTGGCTGGGGGGTATGCCTATTCGTACAAGACCTATATTGTTTGGGGCCTCTCAACCCCATTAACAGTGCATGTGGACATATTTGTTTTTGTTAATCTACCATTGTTATCTACAGATGTATGGTGACATATACCTATATATATATATATATATATATATATATATATATATATATATATATATATATATATATATATATATCAACTTACATATGTATGATTATGTCCGTATATACCTACATAGTTATATACCTGCATACATATATGTACCTTGCTGTGCATATGTTGACGTATAGGTGTAGACATATATATGTGTCGATGTAGGCATTTGCATGTTTATATGTTCATATATATTCATATATATGTATATATTTCTAAATATATATATATATATATATATATATATATATATATCTACATATATAGATATGTTGTATCTATTTAGATATTAATATATTTACACACACACATACATCTAGATGTTGGTTACATTCTCTGTACTGTAGCATGACTGGGCTGGATGATATGTTTCTGAAACATCGACTTTATGTATATGTGTTATGGCTTACTGGTAAATCACTTTGGCTATGGTGTGTAGAGTCCTGCGTTCAAACCTTGCAGAGGCTGTTTATTTTGTTGCTGGGCAGAACACGGGCCATTGAATATAGTGTGATTAAGGCACTTTAAAGCAGTTGTAAGCGGGTTTGTGTTGGTTTGCACGTTGGTAAGCCCTTCTAACTTCCGGTTACAGTTTCTTATACTCAGTAAGCTTCCAGATTTCTTAATCTGTGTAGGCAGTGCTTACCCCCATGCAAAAGCACTCAAACAGGCTTACTTATGCTTACATATGCTTACTACTGCTTAGTTGTGCTTAGACTTGCTTACTAGTGCCTTATTCATTCTGACACTGATACTTCACATGTGCATTTCCTGCAGTACTCTAGTTTATAAATATGTGTTATTTAGTGGGTTTTGCAACAAAAATATTGGTTATAACATGCTTTGCCATGTAAAATAGACTGTGCTGCAGTGGGACTCGAACCGAGAATACCTGCTCATTAGGCAAATGCTCTGCCCATTACACTATTGCTATGCTGTTTTATTTGCATATATCTTCCTTGTTATCCTCTTCAGCCTTTTAAGCTGCTTTAACTGTAGCTAAACGATGGGCACACCTGCACACCTATGGTTAGCTTTAATCAGATTTAAAGAAAAATAAAAGGGTTCCTTCATTTACTTTTTCTGTACTGTTGCTGTTGTACAAATGGAGAACTACTGGTGGGGATCTACGGACACCTATGAGCAATTTAGCTAATTTCTTCCCACGTTCTGCTGTTCTACATTGCAGGGGCATGTTTATTCTGAGAGCTCTGCTCTCAGACATGCCCCCTGCACTCATACATGCTTCGTGTAAGCCTAGGAGCTTAAAGCACACCTTCACTGATATGCATGGCACGCTGCCATCCTGATCCTAAACAGGCGCTTCTGTGCAGGACTAAGCTAATCCTGCACAGAAGATTGGTGAATCTGGGGGATAGTGAAAATGCAGAAAAATTATAGAAACTAGTCAAAGCTGATTTAGTTAGCTAGGCACAGAACAGAAACCACTCAAAATCCAGTGCAAACAGTAAAACAACTTCAGTGAATAGCCATTGCTTCTAATCCAATGAAAACACAATAAAATGCAGAAATAAATAACAGAAACCACTCAAAACTAATTTAAATAGCTAGGCAACATTAAGTGCAGTACAACTAATGCACTTTTCTGTTTACTAGATTTAAAATAGAATCAAAATACCTTTTTGCTTGTTTTTTAGCTTATGTGCAGGATTGCAGCTTTGGGGAGTCAGAATAAAACAATGATGTTTCTCTCCTTGTGCTATATAAAATAAACAGAGGAATTGAAGGACCAATTAAAATACCTAAAGTCCTATTAAGCAGTGTTTATCTTCCCTAGAAATTCATAAATTACTTTCCTATTGCTAGAACAGCTACTATAAGCTCGAGATACGATATAGACATGTCCAAAATGGGTTCCATATTGAAATGTCAGCACTTAAAATGCCGAATGCTGACAAGCCAAAAAAAAAAAAAAGAATAAAAACAGGAGAATAGAAAATCTTGAAAATCAATCTTCTCCTTTAAACTTATAAATTAAACTGCCGCACAAACCCTCACACCAGTGTAGGGAAATAGAGGAAGAACAGCACTACAGTTCACTTCAATATGCTCAAAGGCAGTGTAAAATCAATGCAGAATCCAAGGTAGTAATAAAAACTTTGTTTATTGTGGAAAAACAATAAAACCTTAGGGCTTTCATCCCAAAAAAATCAAGGGACTTCATCAGAGTAATGATTCAAACAAAGTTGCCACATTTTAATGCAAAAGCCTGGGGAAAAAAATACAAGGTAACCAACTGTCAAATCAGCTTAAAGGCACAGTAACAATAAAAATAATTTACATGTTCAAACTTTAAAATTCATTGAAACTTAAAAGCCTTTGAATAAAATTCTACCCACATAACTTTTGGTTGCATGATTTTATCATAGTTGTCTTAAATGAACTCACAAAACAGTTGTGGTAATTTTCCTGGGACATGCTCTCCATCACAAAAAAAGAAGAAAAGTGTTAGTGGTGGGGAGATCATACCACATAGAGCAAAATAAGAAGATGTTACTAACTGAAGTATTTGAGTTTAAGGAAGCAAGCAAGTGAAATAACTTCATTTAAACTGTAGGGTCTGGTGGCATTTGTTCTAATCTGCCACTCGGTCTATATCAAGAACATCTATCACAAAAAAAATCATTTGTGCTTTTCAATATGCTTTCACAAACTGTTTCTGATGCCTTGTTTTTTTAATGTCCCTTAAATGTTTATAAATTCTATCTTTTAAAGCTCTTTCAGTTTTGCCACTGTAGAAAGAAACAGGGACACTGGGAACAAAGTACTATGTAAACCATTTTTTTTTCAGTTTTACAGTTAAATTTTTTAGGGCATAAAATTGTCCCAAATCCTTGCACCTTTACTTTCACATCTTCCTTAATATAGGAACAATATGATTAACAAACTAATTTAGACATTAGGTGGGTACGCTTGCTTCCATTAGTTTGTAAGAGTTCCCTTTCTAGGTAATTTTTCATGTTCCAGTCCCTTCTGAAAGTGTCTAATGGTTTAGCCCCTAACTTCTCCATGTTCACGCCGTCAATTTGCAGGATTTCCCAGTTGTTCCCCAAAATATGCTGAACATCCATGGCTTCATTGCTGTATGTAAGGATGCACCGGTGGTTGAATTTTGTGTTCTCCACAGGTTTAATATTCACCTTGACACTACTAACACCTAATAATAAAACTCATCTATCCTTTTTTTAACTTCCTGAAATACCCTATCCAAAAATTGGGGTGGGTACCCACGATTTGTTAACATGTCCATTAAAATTGTTCCTTCCTTCAAAAAGGTGTCAGTCTCAGAAATCATCCTTGCTGAATGAATCAGCTGGCCTTTGACCAAGGCTTTCTTCTGGTGCAAAGGATGCCAACTGTTAAAATGAAATAAGGAGTTTGAATATGTGGGTTTTCTGTATAATGTAGAGGAAAACCAACAGCTGGGGTGGTCAATTCTATGTTCCACATCTAAGTAATTTATGACTTCAACTGATTTAGTCATAGTAAACCTCAAAGAATGAACATTGTTGTTGATAAAGTTGAAGAAGTAATTTAGTTTAGCCTCACTGTCTTTCCAAAAAAAGGACTCTCATCAAAAATATTCCCATATAGGCTCCAGCAGTTGTCAAATCGTGAATTGGATAAATAGTTATGTTCCCAATAAGCTAGAACTGTGTTTGCAAAAATGGGGATACATGCAATCCCTATTGCTACACCATTGGCCTGCTTATATATAGTCACTTCAAACCATATAAAGTTGTTTTTTAAAACCATTTACATAAGGGAGGTAACAGCCTTCACCATCCCATCTTGTGGGCTGGCATAAATACAAGTAAAACCAATCAATTCCTGTGTTGTAGGGTATGACTGAAAAAAAGGTCTTTAACATCAATGGTGACCAAAATTAATTTATCAACATAAGTATCCCTGTGAATCCCTTAAGATTCAAACAAATAAAGCTGAACTTTAAAATGCAAAATAATTTATTTTACGACAAAGCTTTCAGGACAGTTCCCTTCATCTTCTTCTTCCAGGACCATAAAGCTATGTAAGACTTTATATGCACCTTTTGGTTAACAGCTCAAAAAAGTTTAAATTCATCAGTAAACATCATTTCCATACCTGTTGTATAAACATGTCAAGTAATACTTCTACAGTTGAAACATTAGTAAATCTTTGGTTTAATTTTAAAAACTGGGTAAAGCAGTCTAAAAATGTTCTCTTAAAGTTAAAGGTTATTAGTTCAAGAATGTTAAATATGTCTAAATGCAAAAGAAGCACAGAAGCAGCTTATCAGTACGGTTTCAGATGCAAGTTCAGCATATACAATTCAACATACACAGTTAAGTTGTAGTAATACAAATGTTTAGACTGTGATAAATTCTTGTTTACATGTAATACAAAATATAATGGTATGTTTCAATATTAAGCATACAAATGCCAACACAGTCAAAGTACATAACATGCAGACAATGTCTCAAGTTCACATTACTTCATCTAGTTTTTTTATTTTCAAAATCAGGTGCAAACATTGCAATGAGGAGAGATAGGAAAAATCAGAGTGCAGATTTTAATAAAGTAAATTCTAGTATAACTGAAAAACAGATTTCTGTGCAAGGTAAAATTGCTATCATTACAAAGCAAAATAAAGAAAAAATGTATTCCATAGCTATCTGTAAAGGGTGCAGCAGTCTGGCACCAGATCAGATCATTAATCTGTCATTGTTTAAGGTTAAAAGAAATGACAATATGTTATTGTTTACAGATGAATAAATTTCAATTACACATAGATCTTTATTAGAGGACACAAATGCAGTTTTGTCATGATTTAAAGGGTCAACGATTATAGCAGCTAACAGTTCAAAGTGTAACAGCTCAGTACTGGGTGTGAACATGTCATTAGAGTTATATGCTGTTTTAGACTTCAGTGACAAGATCTGTGCAAATGTACAGATTTTAAAGAATTGATTATGACAGGAACATGCAGATTTATGGGTTAAAGATAAAATAAATTCCAATTCAGCTGACAAAGGTGAAGTGCTCAGAAAGACATATTGGGTGTGGCCAGTTAGAAAAAAAAAGGTAACCGTATACCTCTATGTCTTGTAAGGTATATCAGAAATAACAGTCAAATTAATTTGCAGAATAAAGGGTTTACAATTACAAATTTGGCAAATTAATTTTTTGTGTTGTTTGTTTTGTTTAGCAGTCATTAGTTAAGAGTTTTGTATTAAAGTGCTGCAATGCATAAACAATAAACAATGATATAGACAAAGACAAAATGTTTGCTAGTTTACAAAATGCAAAATTTAAAGTTAATGCTACATTGTCAAGGTGACGATACAAATAATAGTCCAGATCCTATGTATACAATAGCACATTATATAATCAGTTAGAACTGTATAAGTTTCGTATGGAGATGGTAGTTTGCGAAGCACATCAGATCAGATTACAACCAGATTACCAAGCTAAATTAACGACAGTACTGTATGCCATAAGGCATAAGGCAGTATGGCGAAGATATATTTAATGCATTTACAGTTTTACTATTTTTCCAAGAAAATTGTAGACCGTAATAATAAATTCTTGCAGCATTCAGTACTACTGAAAAGTTAAATGACAGCAGCTAAAGAAGCTGTTATGGTGATACAATTGGTGGAGTTTCACTCACAGAACAGTGTGTTAAAATCTAAGGGTCAAGAGAGAAAATGTAAGAAGTTCAGCAGTTAAAATTGATTTTATATAAGTGCAAAAATGCATTGTGTTACATTACTACTTTAGTTTCATTTGAGGTTATCAGTTTGTTTACAGACTTGCAAGAGCTTATTAGCAGCAAATGTTTATTTCATGCAGAAAAAATGTAAATAAAGTCAGCACCATAAGCAATGCTATCAGTTTATAGTTGATAAAGCCACAGATGTATATTTCATGCAGAAAAATGTAAATAAGGTCAGTGCAAAAAGCAATGTTATCAGTTTATCAGTTTATAATTGTTAAAGATGCAAATGTTATTTTTAGGACCTGATACTAAATATGATCAAGAACTTTAGTCACCCAGCCTTGCACAAGAAATGAAAAGAATAGGTTTAAAAGGCCTAACTATAAAAAGGACACTTCAACATTAAAGCAGGCCTTCCTTTACCTCATCAGTGACTGTGACAATGCAGAGTAAAATTTGACAAGAGCTTTGGTGCAGAAATTGACTGTGTTTCAGTTATTTCTTCAATCTTTGTTTAAAGTTAAAATGTTTGAGTTAAAGCAAGTATGTATGTTTTCAGACAGTTATATAACAGTACTAGTTTCAGATTATGTTTTTATCTATGTTCAGGCAATACTGACAAAAAGATATTAATAGTTTAGTCTCCAGAATATAACAATAACATATTTCAGTTTATCCATGTTCAGGTAACACTGCCAAAATGTCCTCATGTTTTCAGACAATTGTACAACAGTACTAGTTTTCAGTCTATCTATGTTCAGACAATACTGACAGAAAAACAGATTTCAGTTAATTTTTTATCAGTGTTCATGTAAACAGTTGTACAACAGTACTAGTTTTCAGTCTATGTTCAGACAATACTGACAAAAAACAGATTTCAATTCATTTTTTTATCAAAATGTTCTCATGTTTTCAGACAATTGTACAACAGTACTAGTTTTCAGTTTATCTATGTTCAGACAATACTGACAGCAAAACAGATTTCAGTTCATTTTTATCTGTGTTCATATAACACTGTCAAAATATTCTCATGTTTCAGACAATTTGTCAACAGTACTAGTTTTCAGTCTATTCATGTTTAGACACTACTGACAGGAAAAGGTAGTAATAGTTTGGTTTTCAGAATATAACGTGTACCAGTTTCAGTTATGCTTTTATATGTGTTCAGTTAACACTAGTAAAAGATATTCCCCGGGATTCAGCAAACTTCCATGCAGGAATAGCTTATTCCTGCACGAAATGGACCGTTCCCGTACAGCATGGCAGTGCATCATGCATATTCATGAAGGTGCACTGCCGTGCTGTTAAATGGACATGGTTCTGTGTACTAGTGCAGGGGGTGTGTCTGAGAGCAGTGCTCTCACAATACACATTGCCCCTGCACACAAGAATTGCTGTTTGGCAATTTAAAATGAGCGAGAACACTCGTAACACCCCCCAACCCATCAGGGAAAGAAACTTGGTCTAAGCCAAAAGGGACAATCCCTACCAAGGCAAAAGTTTATAGAATAACAGATGTAGCATAAGCAGATAGAGCACACCTCCCAACCCATCAGAGTAAGGAATGTGGACAAGGCCATAAGGGAAAATCATCCCACAAAGCAGAAAGTTGATAGAATAACAGGTTCAGCACTAGCATGGATATTCTGAAGGATACAAATAAAAAAAACACAACAAATATTTTTTTTTTTTACTACATGCAATAAAGTTTAAGCATAGCTGCATGGGTGTGCCCGTTGCTTAGCTATGCTTATTTCAGCTTAAACAGCACAAGAAGTTAAATAGCAAGAGACATCCACCATAAGCAATGCTGCAATAGTGTAGTGGTTAGAGCATACGCTTTATAAGCACCCATTCCTGGTTCAATCCCCACTGTAACCATTTTCCATTTTATATGTGAAAGCAGTACATAAACATTTTTTTTATAATTAGCTACTAAATAACATATATTTAACCAGAGTACTGTAGTAAGTCCAGATGTGAGGTGTCAGTTTAATAAAGTTGTGAAACCCCCATATAAACACAAGTGCCCCATACAGTATAGTCACACATGAATACATTTAATAAAAGCACATTGGGGGATGTCAGGGACAGTAAACAAATGTATAATATGTAATGAATGATGAATCAATCCCATACAGCAGATAGTCTATAAAATAAAAAAATAAGCAATGCTAAGCATTGCACAGCTCTGCTGATCAGGTGTAAGCATTGTGTACATATGAATACTAAGCAATGAATAGCCCAGCCAAGTGGATTTACCCATTGGTAAGCACTGCTGAACCTGCCCCTTTAAGCACTGCTAACATTAGCTAAGCAGGTTTGCCCATAGCTTAGCTTAGCTCAGCATATTCAAAACTGTCCACGGCAAAGGGTGGGAAATTGACTGTATTTAAACCCCACAGGTGGGAATACGGCTCATAACTGGTTCCAGCTTCCCACTCTAGGCAGTATAGCAGGTGTTAGTGAGGGCATGCACTTCTGGGCGCAGTGCTGGGGCATACAGGAGTACAAGATCATGGTAGGAATCCTGGTAAAAAAGCATGATGAGACTGCTGCAGGGCCAATACCAAGGCTCCCAATATAAAGCAGAAGCCTGGGAATTCTCTCCCATGATCTCACCAGTGCCACTGGTATCCCTCGGACTGCTGAGCAGGTCCGGTATCACTATTCTGACTTGAAGCGGAGGAAGAGGGAGCTCTTGGATGAGTGGGTCCAAGAAGCAAGGCAGAGGGGTGATGTCCCAGCAGTGTGTAAGTATTCATATCAATAACTGTTTACCAAAGTTGAGCTTGTATATGTGATGGATAGGTACGCCTAACTATTTCTCTATTCCCTTTACAGCTGCAGCTGAGCGGGCTGTGAATCAGGAATTCCCATGCCAGTAGGTTGCAAAAGCTGTGTCGTGAGGCTGGTGAGTAACAATCCTGCTTGTAGTAGATATACCAAATAGATATAAAGTAGTAGAAAGTCACCTGGCAGTATAAAAACTGTGTATGGGTTATACTGATTAAATCAGACAATATGACAGTAATAGTCCCATATAGGTGATATTTAAATAAAGCCATAACTGCCTTGCAATAAAGTTCTAAATCCTGGACTGGTTGTGTTTACTCTGGTATTGTATGGCATTTACTGTTGCATTCTCTGAATAGTAATGTTTTGTTAACCACTGTTAACCACACTGTGCTACATAAAAACATGTCTAAGAATGTCTGTATAGGACTGTTGTAAGTACAAGGTCAGATTGTGCAACCAAGAGAGACTTAGATAGAAAACACTGAAGAAGCAAACAGCAGTTTCTAAGTAGCTCACAATGATGAAACACAAATTGTTGGTTTTTAGCACAAACAGCCATGGTTTGAATCCCGGGAGTGGTAGTAAGCTGTACGCATAATCATACCTCTCAACTGTACAGAATGTCCAGATAATTGGCTCATATTTTTGGCCTATTCCTCTTTCTCCCTGGCAAATCACTGGGATGATCTCAGAGTTGTAGTCACTAAATAATGGCATATATTTGAGTTTCAGACTTCTTGTCCTTCAGAAAATGTATATTAAAACAAATCCTGTTACTCTAGCAACTCTCTAAGTTTGTAAGAGTAATATTCAAAATATGTCCCTATTTGTACCCCTAATGTTGTCAAACTTTGTCCAGAGTTTGTGCATTAAAAGATTGAGAGGTATGTGCATAATTTTAATTGGAAATCTGGGAATATGTGTAAAAACAGTCAGGTAGTGTTAACAAACATTCCTTCCACAGTTCTTTCAGATAAGAAAACTGTAACTGCCTGGCAATGAAGTTTTAAATCCTGGACTGGTTTTGTTTACTCTGGTATTGTATGGCCTGAAATGTAGCATTCACCAAGATCTGATATCAGAATAGTACTGCTGTGTCAACCACTGTTTCTCACACTGTACCAAGGAATGTCTGTGTAAGACTGTTGTAATTACAAGGTCAGATTGTACAACCAAGAGAAACTTAGAAAACACTGAAGAAGCACACAGTGGTTTCTGAATTGCTCACTTTGATGAAACAGAAGTTGTTGTATTTTTAGCAGACACAGCCATGGTTCGAATCCTGGGATTGCTAGTATGCTGTATGCATAATCATATCTCTCAACTGTACAGATTTTCCCAGAATGTCCAGATATTTGACTCATATTTTTGGCCTGTTCCTCATTTTTCCTGGCAAATCACTGGGAAGATCTCAGGATTGTAGTCACCAAATAATGACATTCATTTGAGTGTCAGATGTCAAATCTTTCAGAAAATGTATATTAAAACAAATCCTGTTATTCTTGCAATTATCTAAAAGTTTATAATAGCAATATTCAAAATCTGTCCCTATTTGTACCCCCATGTTATCAAGCTTTGTCCAGATGTTGTGCATTAAGAGACTGAGAGGGATGTGCATAATTTTAACTAAGAATCTGGGAATATGTGTAGAAACAGTCAGGTAGTGTTAACAAACATTACCTCCCCATGTCTACCAGGTAAGCGAAGTAGAATTTAGCTATAACACAGTTGAAGTATACACTGTGTACAAACATACCACTGCCCAAACCAAGGCAATACGGTATTGTAATAATACCTATAGAGTCATGATTTGAGCAATGATCATTAAGGTTGTGAGTACTGCAAGGATATACAAGTTGTTAATTGATATCTCTCTCTCCCCCTACCATATCTGAAACAATAATTTAAACAGACAAATCAATAGGTATGTTTACACCAAACCTACTATGGGGACATATGTCCTATTGTTCAACAAAAATCAAAATGTGTTTCTATTAATGTTCCATGTTGAAATACTATCATTGGTGGCCTGTTGCTATCAATGTAATCTGCATGCTGTTGTAATGGCCACTGTGGTTCCATATATGCATGTGTTCTGTTTGCTATGCAACTGTTCCAAATCTCATGTTTTGGGTTAATGGGAATATCTTTGCATGCTGTTATAACTAATCCTGGATTGTGCTGACTATTACTAACCCACATATGTTCTAAAACTGTAACACCATAGCATGTTTGGGAAGGCGGGTCCCAGCGGACCCACCTCTCCCACCTCATCAGGCCGTGGCACCAAGGCCCCAGCATGTCTGGGACCCACCCTGGGACCTCCTCGTCCGCTGGTCCTGAACCACCTAAGGGTGGAACCACCTCAGGGAATAGGGCTCGTCCCCCCTGGGAGTGGTCAGGGACAGGATCCTGTCACCTGCACCAAGGTCCGGGGTTTGGTGCGTAGTGAGCTCCAAAGAGTTTGCAGATCTGCCACGCCAGCTTGAGGGCCGTGTGGTGCAATTAGAGGGTCAGCCTGCCCCTAATGCTTAGACCCCAGCACAGCCACCTTCT